>NC_054701.1:55505276-55618507 GCF_016097555.1 Gigantopelta aegis
ATTCCAACCCAATCCACTCACCTCCACCCATCCCAACCCAATCCACTCACCTCCACCCAACACAATCCACTCACCTCCATCCATCACAACACACTCCACTCACCTCCACCCATCCCAACACAATCTACACACCTCCACCCATCCCAACACACTCTACACACCTCCACCCATCCCAACTCAATCCATTCACCTCCATACATCCCAACACAATCTACACATTTCCATCCATCACAACACAATCCACTCACCTCCACCCATCCCAACCCAAACCACTCACCTCCACCCATCCCAAAACAATCTACACACCTCCACCCATCACAACTCAATCCATTCACCTCCATCCATTCCAACTCAATCTACACATTTCCATCCATCCCAACTCAATCCACAAACCTCCATCCATTTCAACCCAATCCACTAACTTCCATCCATCCCAACACAATCCACAAACCTCCATCCATTCCAACCCAATCCACTCACCTCCATCCATCCCAACACAATCCACTCACCTCCACCCATCACAATACAATCCACTCACCTCCATCCATCACAACATAATCCACTCACCTCCACCCAAACCGAACCCAATCCACTCACCTCAACCCATCCCATCACAATCCACTCACCTCCACCCATCCCAACACAATCCACTCACCTCCACCCATCCCAACTCAATCCAAACACCTCCATCCATCCCAACACAATCCACAAATCTCCATCCATCACAACACAATCCACTCACCTCCACCCATCACAATACAATCCACTCACCTCCATCCATCCCAACACAATCCACTCACCTCCACACAAACCGAACCCAATCCACTCACCTCAACCCACCCCATCACAATCCACTCACCTCCACCCATCCCAACACAATCCACTCACCTCCACCCATCCCAAATCAATCCACACACCTCCATCCATCCCAACACAATCCACAAATCTCCATCCATCACAACACAATCCACTCACCTCCACCCATCACAATACAATCCACTCACCTCCATCCATCACAACACAATCCACTCACCTCCACCCATCCCAACACAATCTACACACCTCCAACCATCCCAAAACAATCTACACACTTCCACCCATCCCATCCCAACTCAATCCATTCACCTCCATCCATTCCAACTCAATCTACACATTTCCATCCATCCCAACTCAATCCACAAACCTCCATCCATTCCATCCCAATCCACAAACTTCCATCCATCCCAACCCAATCCACAAACCTCCATCCATTCCAACCCAATCCACTAACTTCCATCCATCCCAACCCAATCCACAAACCTCCATCAATTCCAACCCAATCCACTCACCTCCACCCATCCCAACCCAATCCACAAGCCTCCATCAATTCCAACCCAATCCACTAACTTCCATCCATCCCAACCCAATCCACAAACCTCCATCCATTCCAACCCAATCCACTCACCTCCACCCATCCCAAAACAATCTACACACCTCCATCCATCCCAACACAATCTACACACCTCCATCCATCCCAACACAATCTACACACCTCCAACCATTCCAACCACATCCACTCACTTCCATCCATCCCAACAGTCCACAAACCTCCATCCATCAAACACAATTCACTCACCTCCATCCATTCCAACCCAATCCACAAACTTCCATCCATCCCAACCCAATCCACAAACCTCCATCCATTCCAACCCAATCCACTAACTTCCATCCATCCCAACCCAATCCACAAACCTCCATCCATTCCAACCCAATCCACTCACCTCCACCCATCCCAACCCAATCCACAAACCTCCATCAATTCCAACCCAATCCACTAACTTCCATCCATCCCAACCCAATCCACAAACCTCCATCCATTTCAACCCAATCCACTCACCTCCACCCATCCCAACACAATCTACACACCTCCATCCATCCCAACACAATCTACACACCTCCACCCATCCCAACACAATCTACACCCCCCGAACCATTCCAACCCTATCCACTCACTTCCATCCATCCCAACAGTCCACAAACCTCCATCCATCAAACACAATTCACTCACCTCTATCCATTCCAACCCAATCCACAAACTTCCATCCATCCTAACACAATCCACAAACCTCCACCCATCCCAATTCAATCCACTCACCTCCACCCAACCAACCCATCACAATCCACTCACCTCCACCCAACCAACCCATCACAATCCACTCACCTCCAACCAACCCATCACACCTGACTGAAACCCCACCATCACTCTACCCCATCCCCACACATGACCAGGTTGGATATAAGCATGAAAGTAAATGATCATTATGATTATATTGGGTGGCACCCCAAAAACAATAACCCATTAAATATGGAATTATTTAACAAGCATCGGGACTGTAACTTTCATATTTCATACCCATTAGCAACTGATTCAAAATTTAAAGTAAAAAATTAAAGGCCAGACAGGAGGACAATAAGTGTCACATTTGTCTCACTTCAATTGTTTACCAGCCTTGGTGGTGTCGTGGTTAAGCCATTGGACATAAGGCTGGTAGGTACAGAGTACGCAGCCCGGTACCAGCTCCTACACAAGACAATTTTAACAACTTAATGGGTAAGTGTAAGACCACTACACCGTCTTTTCTCTCACTAACCAGTAACAACTAACAACTAACCCACTGTCATGGACAGACAGCCTAGATAGCTGAGGTGTGTGCCCAAGACAGCGTGCTTGAATCTTAATTGGATATAAGCATGAAAATAAGTTGAAATGAATGAATGAATGAATAAACTTCAATTTTGAATCTGTTGCTATTTAACAATATTTGACCTATAGGCCTAAACTTTTCACTGAAGGTAGCAAATATCCATATAGTTATGGGTGTGAAATATCAAAGTTACCATCTTCATACGCTTTTAATACAATTCCATATTCATTAGGGTTATCATTTTGGGGGCCACCCGGTATATCATTATTTAATACGCCAAAACAGATACTGAACTGAGCTATATGCTCCCATTGTTAGATGTTTAAGTGGTATGAATGTTCTTGAGCCAAACTAGTCAATCAGGGGAACAAGTTAAGTCGATTTCAATTACACTAAACAAACAACTGGATGTCAATCAATGAGAAATCTTCACACCGTTCAAACTGTGATGTGGCATTTCCAGTATGTGTGTCATGCAGCAGGCAAAATTGCAGAAGACAGCATTGTAACAACCATTTGATATTTAAGTCCAGTCTGTTGTAAAGACACTTGCTTGTTTGAACTTGATTGTTAATGAAAGTCCTTCATGAATTGTAAAGAAAGACATCACAAATGAAAGACAAGCAGATTACACCAAATCAGATGTTGATTGTGTGAACTGGGCACAGGAAAAACATTATGTAATTTCAAGCCTAATTAGTAATTAGGGGCATTAATGATACATTTATTTGTAACAAATAACTGCAAATTAATTGATCTCATGCATTTTCTTTGCATAAATAACTGAAGAATATCAAAACTGTAATGGCATGTAAACAAGAAATGTTTTAGAAGGAAATGTTTTATTTAACGACACACTCATCACATTTTATTGACAGTTATATATTGCATCAGACATATGGTTAAAGACCACAGAGATATTAAAAAAGGAAACCCGCTGTTGCCACTTCATGGGCTACTCTTTTCGACTGGCAGTAAGGGATATTTTATATGCACCATCCCACAGACAGGATAGTACATACCATGGCCTTTGTTACACCAGTCATGGTGCACTGGCTGGAGCGAGAAATAGCCCAATGGGTCCACCGACGGGGATCGATCCTAGACCGACCGCGCATCAAGCGAACGCTTTACCACTGGCTATGTCCTGCCCCTTCACATGTAAACAGTTGCATTTCATTATTACTAGATACCCGTCTTATCATTTCAGTATTACTAGATACCCGTCTTATCATTTCAGTATTACTAGATAACCGTCTTATCATTTCAGTATTACTAGATACCCGTCTTATCATTTCAGTATTACTAGATACCCGTCTTATCATTTCAGTATTACTAGATACCCATCTTATCATTTCAGTATTACTAGATACCCGTCTTATCATTTTGTAACAAACCCTATAAAACTGATGAATACACAAACTCTGATGAATTGAATGGACAAGGCCATCTAAGACCAGTGAGTTGCACAAAGACAACCAGTTTGTTGGAAATATTGGCCTGACATAACATTACAGGGTATTTGACTCAACTGAACAGTACACTAAATATTTAACCCCCAAAAAAGTCTTCTATTAAATTAAATTATTTAGTCGTGATTGTTTTGTTTTTTATGGGTATGTGTATATAGTTGAAGGTATAAAACATATATTCATGGTGCAAAAGTTAATAGATAATTGTGGCGGGATGCTGCCTTTATGTAACTTTGAGATGGGATTTTTAATGGTTGAATGGAGAGGAGTAAGACCAATACACTGACTTTAGACCTTGCTGTGAATAGGGTGGGATTTAGCTCAGTCGGTTGAGTGCTTGCTTGAGGTGATTGCGTTGCAGGATCAAACCACCTCGGTAGATCCATTCAACTAAATAGATTTTTTTTCATTCAAACCAGTGGTCAATGGCAATGTAGCATGTTTTCTGTGATGACTACGAGTCATAATCACCAAATGTCTGACATCCAATAACCAATAAATTAATTAATCAATATGCTCTAGTGGTGTTGTTAAACAAAACAAACTTTAAACTTTGCTGTGAAAAACACTGAAGGGTGTAATTAATTTCTCCATCAACACCCTGGACAGGATGGCCACATAGATGAGGTTTATGCCCAATACAACATGGTGGAACTGGATTAAACACAAATATATACTATAAATAAATAAATAAATGCTAATAAAAAATGTGGTGATCTGTTAAATAGAAGTGAAATTCTACCATAGAACTCCAGACCAATTACATGTTGCAGTTGACAAACATTTGATCGCTAACAGCCAATGAATAGGCTGGGATGCCATTCAATACATACATAAACATTTGGGTTGTAATATTTAAAAAATTGAAAAACTGAATATTGAAAAAAATGTGTGTACTTCCCAGACTAGACAGAATA
Source organism: Gigantopelta aegis (assembly GCF_016097555.1). Taxonomy (NCBI): domain Eukaryota; kingdom Metazoa; phylum Mollusca; class Gastropoda; order Neomphalida; family Peltospiridae; genus Gigantopelta; species Gigantopelta aegis. Next base: position 55,510,350 of record NC_054701.1, read on the forward strand.
TACCAAACACTAAACTGGTGTGCCCTAATGATCATCCAGTAATTATACCTTCGTTTATCCAACACTCAATAAGCTGATGCTGATGTCATTTAAACATTCATGAATTCATTCCAAACGGGTGCAATGTAACCCCCAGCAACATATTTTTACCTTGTAAGTAGATATTTTATAATGACTGTATATGAAATACAAAGCTGTTGATAAAACATTTAGCCTAGAATATAAACACTGGTGCGTCGTATGTCGGCTCAGATAACCGTTCTTATTTGACAAACTAACAATGTGGAAAAAATTGGCAATATGAAGAAAATTGATCACCGTGCTGCAAGCACACGAGTGGTCAAACTTTCTTTCATCAGCACACTTTATTGCCTTGATCTCAAACATCCAATATTCAATAATAGGCTTCCTTTGGATAACAAGTTTTTATAACACATCTAGATGATTTCACAGCCTCAATTGTGAGACAAAAATTAAACAAGTTAATAGACATAACGACTTTCAAATTTCACCCTTAATTGTTTCACTGTTTATACACAGCTGTACCATGCACAACAATGAGACACAAAACTGGACCAGTAATACTGTATGTATCCATTATAGAAAGTACAGCCATAAGGATGAATACACGTTCGAGTTTTTCTCTATTATTTACCGAAATTAATGCCAGCACTCTGATTATAACATTCACGTCACAGCATTACCATGCAGCACACAGTTGCTAGTGTTGCACTTTTATTTTTCTGATCAAGCCAATAAATGTTTAAGAGCAAATCCCCCGAGTTGCGTAGCGGTTTTGGAAGCAGCTGTGGTCTGGGAGATGGGGACGTCAATATATGTGAGGACACATGCTGTATTCCGCACGGCTAGCAGCGACACCAGCTGCCCCACTAGCTTACTACACCGTGCACCATCTTTGATCGGAGCTACTAGGATGTCACTTACAAGATGCTTACTTTCACACACCTTCGACTTCACACACTCAATACACTGATCTCGTCATAGGAGATAGGTGAGTTATGTTTCTTTGATTACAAGTGGCTTCTTTTTCAAACCTCTAGTTTCAAGAGTAAAATTAGTCTAGTTGTAATGTATTAATAGTTGTATTGGGAGATTATATCTTATTATATGATTTTTCTGATCAATTAACATTACCGGTTTAAGGAAAGTAAATGAATCTGGATGTATACAGGAGATATAAAACTGTTTTCCAATCTTTATCTTTTAAATCTAAAATTGTTACTACAAAAAAAAAGAGGAGGAAGTTAATTTAACGCTACATCAACACATTTGAAACTATGGTATTAAGTGTGTAAAGTTTTGTTATTGCGACACCTGGTTTAAATAATTGGAAAAGAAACCTGCTGCTTCCACATAAGCTACAAGTATATATTGCTATACTGATGAGTAGTGGTACAGTTTAACAACATCTCATCACATTTAGTACTACGATTACATGGTGTCGACAATGTGCTTATTTCAACACTTGGCATTCAAGATGAGAAACCAGCTGCCCCACATAAGGTACACCTACAAATTAGTAGTAACAGATTGTATATGCACTTCACATACAGGACAGTTCATAGCACATGCATGTGTTTAGATGGGACAGCCCTGTGGTCACAAAGGGCAGCTGATCCTATGACAGGGGAGGGATGTAGGCCAGTGGTAAAGCACTCGGCTGATGCCCAATCAATCTAGGATCGTTCCCTGTCGGTGGATCCCTCTGGTGTTACATAGGCCATGCTATGTTCTGTCCTCTCTGTGGGACAGTGCATATTAAAACCTTCCCTGCTGTTAATGAAAAAAGTGCATGTAGGCCATGGATTGGTGGAGTGGGTTTCCTCTCTCATTATCTCTCCAAAGCACTGCCGCTCAACTCTTTTCCACTCACTGTAATTGGATCTATTCAAATGCACAACTTTTTTTTTTTTTGATTGAGCTTTTTTACGTAACTGCTCTCCAGTGTGAATTTTAGAACGACATACATTTTATACAATATTTTGAAATACTACCAAAAAATATATACATTTGCATGAAGGTTGACTGTTAACAATTCATTACGAAAATCAAGCAATGCACCCCATCCTCAACCAAACGTTCTTCATATAACATGATACGTTTTAGTTTTTTTTTTGAGCTTGTCCCTATAATTATGAATTCTGTAGGATAAAACTGATGAAAGCTTCATGGTAAAATTGATCAGAAATGGCGACATGAGCAGCAAATTGTAGGTAGACTTTTGTTGACATTTGTTTATAACGAAGACGCACAAGTTTATTAAAAGTGTAATGTCTATTGCATTAGTAAACAATGTTATAAAGTCTGTAGGCGACTTATTCTATTTCTTCCCTGTATTATTCTGTTCAAAAGCCTAATGTATCGGGGTGTCAATTTCACGCCATGTTACACACTATAATAATCAACCCTTCCTGTCGTAGTAATTTCCCCATAAATATTAACATGCTGTTCTTATGACACCCGGGGAACTCAGACACACACTAGTACATGGTGCACAGTTTTATTTATTTATTTAATTATTACTTACTTATTCTATTTTCTTTTTCCCCTCCCCACAACTCATTTGCATTTTTTTTCCAACTTATAATCTATTTCTGGTTTTCTTAGCTAGTCCCCAAATCATAGAGAAACAGAACAAATATATTTAATTGTCAAATCACTATTGATGCGTGTGTAAAATAAAACTATTTTACTTATATAAATGTACATATCTTATAGAACTTCATTGGTTGGCCATAAAATGAAGTCTCCCCATCTTAACGAGGCCAGACTGTGCTGTAATTATTTACATTCAAAACAGATTCTAGATTAGGTCATGTTAACACACACACGCACACGCACACGCACACGCATACACACACACACACACACACACAGTGGCATCGGAAGGTGCCAAAAAGGTGGGGAGGGGGGTACACACACACACATATATATAAATTATACATATTTATAAATCATCGCTGCTGTTACTGGCTGACCTTGCCCCCCCACTTCCTACGCCAGTGACTCACAAACACACAGTCACACACCAACACCTGCATTCACACATCTACTCACTCACAACCACCACCACCCAACACACACTTACACATCTACACACACACACTAACACTAACACACACACGCACACACATACACACACACACGTGTGCACACACATGTATACATGTGCACATAAAGTAATCACAATAAACAATACATGTATACAGATAGATATTTGTTACACATACACATTGTACATGTATACAGATAAATTTGTCATTACACATACACATTGCATGCAGATAGATATTTGTCATTACACATACACATTGTACATGTATACAGATAGATATTTGTCATTACACATACACATTGTACATGTATACAGATAGATATTTGTCATTACACATACACATTGTACATGTATACAGATAGATATTTGTCATTACACATACACATTGTACATGTATACAGATAGATATTTGTCATTACACATATTTGTCATTACACATACACATTGTACATGTATACAGATAGATATATTGTCATACAGATATATTTGTCATTACACATACACATTGTACATGTATACAGATAGATATTTGTCATTACACATACACATTGTACATGTATACAGATAGATATTTGTCATTACACATACACATTGTACATGTATACAGATAGATATTTGTCATTTACATGTATACAGATAGATATTTGTCATTACACATACACATTGTACATGTATACAGATAGATATTTGTCATTACACATACACATTGTACATCACTTGCAAAAGCAGTCACAGTATACATGCACAAATTACAATTTGGTTTATTGGAAAAGTAAGAGAAAAAAATGAATATTCATAAAATAATTACTCTAAATTACATCCTGAACACTGTTTTGCCAATAAAGACATTAACTCACATTCCCTTTAGAAATGACATTCCCTTGAGCTACAAAATATAAATTAAACACCTGTTAGACATTTTCAAAGAGTACTGGCAATGTATTGCCAGTGCTGAACTCCGTTTATGAGTGACTCAGGCAGGTATATGTTCTACAGTTTACTTTAATTTACAAGACCGGATACCAAGACAGACATTTTAAATGCACTTCAGTATTACAGTATCAGTTGGCATGTCAAAACAAATGGATCAGTGTTTAACGACACCCCCCCCCCCCCCCATCCCCCCACCACCACCACCGCCACCCCCTTCCCCTGTTTGACTAATTTTCAGTTATTACTGATACTGGGACTAACAACATGTTACCCATACTTACAAACAAACCAGTGTATAGGTATCATAACCATATTTAACGAATAATACTTTTTATGCAAGAAAAAATAAATATGATAGCTGAATGGACCAAACTGAAAAAAGCATGCACCTTCAAGTTTTTAGTTAATACGCTACTAATTGCCAATAAATCAAACTGATAACATTTTGAATTTAATGAGTTTTTCCCAGTTGGTAGGAAAATTCCAATTTGCAAACATAAACCTTGCTACAGATGACAATCTGACAGATTAATTCATCGTTTCAAGCAACAGATTAATCTGCTCCAGTCTGAAAGATTGGGTCTATCAGTATTGCGTAAAAACGCGTCTCGACCACTATAAGACGGAGGCCATACAACACAGAGAAGAAGCCTACATAAAGAGACACCCATTGTATCATACGTGCACATGTAGCAACATGCATGACTGACTGGTGAGACAACACAACATGACAAGTAAAGCAATATTCAGCATATATTATGCAATGTTTGTATGGAATTAGAATATGCATAATGCCTTTATTTGACATCAGCTGCCCCTTAAGGACTTTGATGGGCACACACTATTGAACGAACTGTCCCCAATTGTCTATATTAAGGGTTATCAACCAAATACAGGTCTGGAAATAGGGGCCTGTAACAAGTGAAAGTCAGTCCATTTATTAGACCTAGCAGGTGAAATGGAAATTCACCTGCTAAAATTACAAAAATCGCAGGTGATTTTTCATTTAGCTGGTGATTCTGTTATATTTTAATTTTATAATGTTCTGAAATACATCTCAGAGGTCCTAATGTTCCACACATTGCCCCAAACCCTCCACTCACCCCATGCTGTCTTATTTCCAGCAGGTCATATTTGTTTTATTAGCAGGTTATATTTCTTTTTACCTGCTATTTTAAAAAAAATAACAGCAGGCCAAATTTTACTTCCAATTTCAAGCCCTGAAATAGGCGATTTTATTCTTGGACACTTCTAATTCCACCCATCCCACTGTAATGCTCCACGATACTTAACAGGTATACTTTCTACATTTAAAATTATGTTAGAGTTTGATGATGATAATAATCATGATGTGTACAGCTTATCAAGTGTATTGTAATACTGAAGTACATGTGGTTGAGTGTGTTCTGTATTAACATGTGACAACACAAACACATTTTAACTGGAGTCTAACCCAAACTAGACCCAGGATTCATGATGCTGTAAGCCCAGGTGGATTACTAGTTGAGTGTGTTCTGTATTTACATGTGACAACACAAACACATTTTAACTGGAGTCTAACCCAAACTAGACCCAGGATTCATGATGCTGTAAGCCCAGGTGGATTACTAGTTGATTGTGTTCTGTATTTACATGTGACAACACAAACACATTTTAACTGCAGTCTAACCCAAACTAAACTCAGGATTCATGATGCTGTAAGCCCAGGTGGATTACTAGTTGAGTGTGTTCTGTATTAACATGTGACAACACAAACACATTTTAACTGCAGTCTAACCCAAACTAAACTCAGGATTCATGATGCTGTAAGCCCGGGTGGATTACTAGAGTGTGTTCTGTATTTACATGTGACAACACAAACACATTTTAACTGGAGTCTAACCCAAACTAGACCCAGGATTCATGTTGCTGTAAGCCCGGGTGGATTACTAGTTGAGTGTGTTCTGTATTAACATGTGACAACACAAACACATTTTAACGGGAGTCTAACCCAAACTAGACCCAGGATTCATGATGCTGTAAGCCCGGGTGGATTACTAGTTGAGTGTGTTCTGTATTAACATGTGACAACAAAAACACATTTTAACTGGAGTCTAACCCAAACTAAACTCAGGATTCATGATGCTGTAAGCCCAGGTGGATTACTAGAGTGTGTTCTGTATTAACATGTGACAACACAAACACATTTTAACTGGAGTCTAACCCAAACTAAACCCAGGATTCATGATGCTGTAAGCCCAGGTGGATTACTAGAGTGTGTTCTGTATTTACATGTGACAACACAAACACATTTTAACTGCAGTCTAACCCAAACTAGACCCAGGATTCATGATGCTGTAAGCCCGGGTGGATTACTAGTTGAGTGTGTTCTGTATTTACATGTGACAACACAAACACATTTTAACTGGAGTCTAACCCAAACTAGACCCAGGATTCATGATGCTGTAAGCCCGGGTGGATTACTAGTTGAGTGTGTTCTGTATTAACATGTGACAACACACACACATTTTAACTGCAGTCTAACCCAAACTAGACCCAGGATTCATGATGCTGTAAGCCCGGGTGGATTACTAGTTGAGTGTGTTCTGTATTAACATGTGACAACACAAACACATTTTAACTGCAGTCTAACCCAAACTAGACCCAGGATTCATGATGCTGTAAGCCCGGGTGGATTACTAGTTGAGTGTGTTCTGTATTAACATGTGACAACACAAACACATTTTAACTGCAGTCTAACCCAAACTAGACCCAGGATTCATGATGCTGTATGCCCAGGTGGATTACTAGTTGAGTGTGTTCTGCATTAACATGTGACAACACAAACACATTTTAACTCGAGTCTAACCCAAACTAGACCCAGGATTCATGATGCTGTAAGCCCGGGTGGATTACTAGAGTGTGTTCTGTATTTACATGTGACAACACAAACACATTTTAACTGGAGTCTAACCCAAACTAGACCCAGGATTCATGATGCTGTAAGCCCGGGTGGATTACTAGTTGAGTGTGTCTGAAGAAAAAACAAACAAATTTCACCTAAATTGTACTAGTAATTGATTATTCAACAGTCAGTACCCAGAGACCAGACAGAACTGCACTTACAACTGCTTTACACTTGGCTGTTCCATCAGTTGCTTTCATCCATATATCAAAAAGGAGATTTAACATAGATGTAATTTGATTGTAATTTGTTAAAACAATTATTTACACCAAGATCTTTTTACAAAAAATGTTATGTGAATTGGTATGGTTTTTAAACTTAATAATATGTTGGGTTTTTTAATGAGATTTAACATCATTCACCATAGAATTACATGTCAGTTCATTGGTTCCCTTTTGATGTAACAAACTTCACGGTGTGTTCAACCCAACAGGGACAGTTTTATGGGTGTTCAACCCAACAGGGACAGTTTTATGGGTGTTCAACCCAACAGGGACAGTTTTATGGGTGTTCAACCCAACAGGGACAGTTTTATGGGTGTTCAACCCAACAGGGACAGTTTTATGGGTGTTCAACCCAACAGGGACAGTTTTATGGCTGTTCAACCCAACAGGGACAGTTTTATGGCTGTTCAACCCAACAGGGACAGTTTTATGGGTATTTAATCCAACAGGGACAGTTTTATGGCTGTTCAACCTAACAGGGACAGTTTTATGGCTGTTTAATCCAACAGCTCACAGGGACAGTTTTATTCGGTGTTCAACCTAACAGGGACAGTTTCATGGGTGTTAAACCCAACAGGGACAGTTTTATGGGTGTTTAATCCAACAGCTCACAGGGACAGTTTTATGGCTGTTCAACCCAACAGGGACAGTTTTATGGGTGTTTAATCCAACAGCTCACAGGGACAGTTTTATGGGTGTTCAACCTAACAGGGACAGTTTCATGGCTGTTCAACCCAACAGGGACAGATTTATGGGTGTTTAATCCAACAGCTCACAGGGACAGTTGTATGGGTGTTCAACCCAACAGGGACAGTTTTATGGGTGTTTAATCCAACAGCTCACAGGGACAGTTTCATGGGTGTTAAACCCAACAGGGACAGTTTTATGGCTGTTTAATCCAACAGCTCACAAGGACAGTTTCATGAGTGTTCAACCCAACAGGGACAGTTTTATGGGTGTTTAATCCAACAGCTCACAGGGACAGTTTTATGGGTGTTTAATCCAACAGCTCACAGGGACAGTTTTATGGGTGTTTAATCCAACAGCTCACAGGGACAGTTTCATGGGTGTTAAACCCAACAGGGACAGTTTTATGGCTGTTTAATCCAACAGCTCACAGGGACAGTTTCATGGGTGTTCAACCCAACAGGGACAGTTTTATGGGTGTTTAATCCAACAGCTCACAGGGACAGTTTTATGGGTGTTTAATCCAACAGCTCACAGGGACAGTTTTATGGGTGTTTAATCCAACAGCTCACAGGGACAGTTTTATGGGTGTTTAATCCAACAGCTCACAGGGACAGTTTTATGATTGTTTAATCCAACAGCTCACAGGGACAGTTTTATGGGTGTGTAATCCAACAGCTCACAGGGACAGTTTTATGGGTGTTTAATCCAACAGCTCACAGGGACAGTTTTATGGGTGTTTAATCCAACAGCTCACAGGGACAGTTTTATGGGTGTTTAATCCAACAGCTCACAGGGACAGTTTTATGGGTGTTTAATCCAACAGCTCACAGGGACAGTTTTATGGGTGTTCAACCCATGGGATTGTCCCTGTGAGGTTTGATTAAAATGTATACCACTGGTATGTGTCACCGATGTACTGTACATCTTGCAAAGGTCCTAATTACACACTGAATGGTAGAAATTGCTAGGAAGATGTACTAGGTGCCAGATAAGCAAAATCCATACCACTTGGCTATCTGCATCTATTCTACACAACTGTTACATAAAGCTAATAACAATTACCGGAAAAGTGCATCACTTTGGGGTGAAGCTACATGCTGATCTTAAAACTGGCTCCATTTGTCTGTCAATCTGTTTGTTCATCTGACACACTTGAACTTGATAGAATTTGCTGTTCTATTAAATTTTGCAAGACATATTTGTTAGTATACATCTATGTATACAACTCATGGTTATTATGTACAAATGTAACACACTGTAGCACTTAACAGAACAATCACTTTTCAGTTCTAATATATACTCTTCAAAAAAGTAGGGGAACCTGAAATATTAATGTTAATATCAACTATTAGACCGAACATACGTTTTGGCCACAGACATCCTAGTAAAGAACGTTCAGGTCTGTTTATCAACGCACCGAAAAACATTCCATAGTTTGCACGTACATCACGCAGCTGCCCTGTACACGTGCGTGGGGTGTTATTCTCGATTTTGACAATTTCCAGGAAGATCAATTAATCACTGTGGAATATTATTTATGTCAATCTTTTCATTCTGTTGATCATACAGTTGTTATTGTTTTGTTTTTGGTTATTTTTATTGGCGGTATCACCCACTACTGATAAAAAACGTCAACTTTCAAATTTCATTTCTGACCCCAATTGTTCTTCAAGATCTTTGGTGGTCATAAAACCTACTGTAATACTGAACTACTGGTTATAATGTTTGCTCAATTAATTCACTATTAACTCAGCTAATATACCTTACAATTTTGGCAACTGTAAATTCTTATTGGAGTTCCTCTACTTTTTTTGAAGAGTATATAAAACTTTATTAAAAAGAGTGAAACAATGTTTTATATGACTAACCTACTGTCAAATTTTGTCTTATGACAGCTTTATGCATTATATTGTACTGTAAGCATAAAGCTGTCATATGTGCATATCCCTCCTCTATTCAGAGTTGAAAATCTATACTATCTATACAGCAACATTGCCAACAAGCACAACTGGCAAAACCCTAGGGCCGAATTTACAAAACCTGTTTTTCTTAAATGAGATGTATAAGCAATGTAAGACATAAACTGGCTTTATAAATTTGCCTATTCTCTAACCACAGTTACCTACAGTCAAGCATTATAATTAGATCACTACCAGCCTTGGAGGTGTCGTGGTTAAGCTATCGGACATAAGGCTGCTAGGTACTGGGTTCACAGCCCGGTACTGGCTCACACCAAGAGCGAGTTTTAATGACTCGATGGATAGGTGTAAGACCACTACACCCTCTTCTCTCTCACTAACCCACTGTCCTGGACAGACAGCCCAGATAACTGATGTGTGTGCTCAGGACAGCGAACTTAAACCTCAATTGGATATAAGCACAAAAATAAGTTGAAATGAATTTTTTTTTAGGTCAATGTGATCTACTTGTTCAAATTTTGCATACCTTAAGTATGAAAACCTCAATTAAACAATACTGTCTCAATTCATATTCTAATTATACATCAAACGTATGTAAGAAATAAAACATTATCCTCTAATTGTCTGGTGTAGTTTGATCCTTAATTGGTTTGATAAATGTTTTAAAAAACCCCAAAAAGGCATATCCTAATCCAACACATTGTGCATGCACTGAAAGAATTACAAATGGCTGCAGTATTCACTTTTTTAAGGCCAATACTAGAATCATTAATATTTTTTATTAAAAGAAGAATTTTAAATTTTCTTTTGGTTTTATTATCTTCGATCTAGCGTGTTTTCATTACAATATATTATAGATTTTATTACACATCTGGTCTGCTTTTGTGGGATTATTTTGAGAATATCTGAAGCCATACTGAATTACAGTGGTACAGCTTTACACTTGAAACTGATATCGCAGATGACATTTGAAACTGCAGACACCAGAGAAACATCTTTATCTTTATTGAAAAGTTACTCAAATAGAAAAATTTGAATAAAAAAAAACAAGTTACCGAGTATTGGTGAAGCCAAAAATAATGGATGATTTCCATATGTGTTAATTATAAGCACATATGAAATTCATGTCAAATGGAACAAAATTTCATTCTATTATTTAATATAAAAAATGGGAAACTGAATTCTGCAAATGCTGCTGTCTCCTTCTGCAGTCCTCATGAACTATCATTGTACTGAGCAGTCTTTACCTGAAGAATGACTAAAATATTAATACACTATATAAAAAAACAGCCAAAAAAGAGATGCAAAAAGGCTTTATGCATGAGCATGCCATTCTACTTAGTTCATTCACCACAAAAATTTGGCTGATATTTGAGGTAGTAGGTGATAATTTTTTTTAGAAAGAAACCAGGAAAGAAGGAAATATTTAGACAGTTACATGCAGACAGAGTGTGCATGGAGTAAAGCGGAATTAGAAGCACGGTACAGTTGGAAACATGCAGTAACCCTGTGAAGTTTACTGCCAAATCGTCTAGCTGAGACAGGCCAACTTTTCAACATCTACTGTAAGTTTGTTGGCTGGCATGCCAGCGTCTGCTACTGGCATTTGTCTACTACTGGCTGGTTAGCAGGGTTAAGTGGGGCCACAGCAAACCAAGTGTATCCAACATAGTTCACATCTGTCTTCTCAATGGAGGAAGGCATTTCTCTAGAGTTCTTTCAATCACACTGGGCCGTGCTTTTATCAAAGTAGGACTCTGTAGTTTCAATGGTTTTGTGTAAAGTTTGTTACATGGCTCCAGCCGATACCGCGGTGACACACAGAATTATCCGGAAAGGTGAAAATAACAAGCAGCTTCATCAAGGTAGGAATGTGGTGCTGTATGTATGTGTAACTTGTGCGATCAGTAACAGATGTTTTGTAATTTTGTGATACAGTGTTAGTGGCATCATTGGGTTTCAGCCGAGGTGCGATACACATTGTTTTTCTACCTCATCAGAAAGGTGTCAGTAAGGTAGGAAATTCAGTCATAACCTAATAACTCACTACAAACAATTGTATATTGATCTCTAAATAGCTACAAACTTTCATAACAGAACTTGACTAACGTGAAAGGATTGTGATTTAATCAGAAGTATTTACCGGTACTTGAGATATGGAAACTATTAAAATCTGGCTGTGCTTATTAATTTGTGACTGAATTTACAAAGCCTGTTTATAACTTACTCGTGCGTAACTACATACATTTACATGCTTAAACACCTGCGTTTAAGGAAAAACAGGCTTCGTAAATTCTGTCTGTTATATTTGGTACATCAGTATTTATTAGTGCAATAATAGGTAGCAAGGAAATAAGTGACATAGATGAAAGTGGTCGTCATTTCAAAATTATATATATATTTGTTTTCTAGACTTGTTTTTTTTATAAAAACGTGGAAAGTGACAAATATCACACACTTCAAAATATATAGGTGAAAATCACTCCTCTAAATAATCAGTGTTAGAGGAGAAACACCCCTAAACAGGATTAAATGATAACATTTATAACCTACAAATGTAATTTCTTCATTTCATTTAATTCCAAAACTACATGTAATTAAAATTAATCAATTCCTTCAGATAAAAGAATGGACTACACAAGTAAAAATTCCAGAACTAGTTTGTTGCAGTTAAATCATATGTATATTATGTCAAGTTCTGAATTTGTTCATCAATCTAGGTTATTTTTAATCATCCACAGACTATTCTATAAAAATTCAAATTGTGGTTATTAGCAACATAAGGTTGTTTATTAACATAAGGTGTAAAGTGTTTTGCACCCCTCAGATTGAATTTTAATTTACATCTATGGGGTTGCAGTGGTGCAATGTGCACTCATATCCCTAAACAATGTCTGTAGTTCTGTGTACAGTATATTGTCAGGAAATCAAACATGGTTTTTTTTAAAAGACATTATGAAATTTTCATGACAATATGTTGCTTTGGATGAATCAAATTGTTTGGAATGGACGTTGATAACACGTTACTGGCAATGATAGTTTGATGAATCAAATTGTTTGGAATGGACGTTGATAAAACGTTACTCGCAATGATAGTTTGATGAATCAAATTGTTTGGAATGGACGTTGATAAAACATTACTCGCAATGATAGTTTGATGAATCAAATTGTTTGGAATGGACGTTGATAACACGTTACTTGCAATGATAGTTTGATGAATCAAATTGTTTGGAATGGACGTTGATAACACGTTACTCGCAATGATAGTTTGATGAATCAAATTGTTTGGAATGGACGTTGATAACACGTTACTCGCAATGATAGTTTGATGAATCAAATTGTTTGGAATGGACGTTGATAACACGTTACTCGCAATGAGTGTTTGATGAATCAAATTGTTTGGAATGGACGTTGATAACACGTTACTCGCAATGATAGTTTGATGAATCAAATTGTTTGGAATGGACGTTGATAACACGTTACTCGCAATGATAGTTTGATGAATCAAATTGTTTGGAATGGACGTTGATAACACGTTACTTGCAATGATAGTGTGACAACAAGCTGATTATTAAATTAAATTAAATTAATATATAGTAATCAAATCTTCATTCCATTGCTAGTAATAATATATAGTGCAAGGTTTTCTGCACACAATAATTAAGACTGATTTGTTCAGCTATAAGATAGCTTAAGTGACGATTGTTTAACTTTTGTTCCACACAACACTGATTTGATAATATTAGATTCATACAGTGAAAACTGTCTAAACTGGACCCTGGACAAACCAGAATCCTGTCAATTAAAACCAGCTCAGTTTCATGGTCCTGAATTTTCTAAATTCTAGAACCAGACAGTCTAAACACTGAATCCTGTCTAAATGGGATACATATTAGGTTCCTGGCATAATCCAGTTTAGACAGGTGTCACTGTAGTATGTACATTTTTTCTATCAAAATTATATTTTGTTTCTTAGCAAACTGTGTAACCAAGTCAAATGGGCAAATATGATTTCCAGGCAACTCACAATTAATATTTAGCAATTATCTACCTAATTTTACAGCCCATAGAAAATGTGTCCCTTAGAATTTTTTATCATGACACCACTTTGAAGATCTAACTTTTCAAAACAATAAGATTTATATATATATATGAGAAAAAACCCTGGAGCTGTATAAATGAAAATTCCCTTGCTAAAAGTACATGGCTATTGAATAATATACAAGCTTGTCTGCTATGTGCTATCTTAATTGAGCCACACAGCATGGAATACTGCATCCACCATAAAACACATTTAGTCATAATGGGCTGGTTTCAGGAAGATCCAATTGATTTTGAAATCTTCTCTTGAGAACTGTTCCACTGGCCTGTTAACCAGTTAATGGTCTATGACAGACAGAGTTTAAGCCTCTGGCTGTTTGATTTGAAGGAATGGGGCACACGGCATACTAGAATATCCTGGTGCTGTACACCGAACGACTATCATTTCTTGCATGGAATCGCACCTTGAACGTGGACACGATGATAACCTCAAATGTAAATATCATGGGTGGAAATTCCAATCCGAGGTGACCAAGTTATTATCAGTCAATTGCATTTGCATCCCCACAACACACTTGTACACAAATGGGACAGTGAATGAGCAAACAGAGTTTTCCATTAACTAGCATCTTTGAATGTACAAGAATATCCTTATGTTAAGACTTGGCTTTTGTTGTGCACGTCTTAATTTAAGAATCTGAAAATTAATCCACATACCAAACGTATTACCATATGTGTGTCATGTTATATCGGGAAGATAAATAAGATTTGGCAACAAAATTACCACATTAAATTACAACATTGAAATTTTAGCCATTTAGAGTTAAAAGTTGGCATTTTTTTAAAGACACTCTGTGCACCTAACATTCTAATTTTAAGTACACAGTTAATTATTATTTATTGGGCTTAATAACATTGTGTAAAAGATTAGCATACAATCTTAACCATCACACAATCTTCACTTGTTCCTTATTGATGTCAACACAATAAAACATATTTTATTTATAATTCCTTATAATTAACAGTATAATAAAATGATTTGGTTGCAATTTTTGTAATTCAAGGTATAATCCTTAGATCTCACAACAGAAATTAATAGTCTTGGTCATCTATACAATTCTGAGATTGTCCCTTTAATTATTCATTTCAAAACAAATTATAAATGTATATTAACTAATTACATATTTAAATTATACACTTCAAAAGTTTCTTTCACTGTGTAAATAAAATGATTCATGGAAATGTACTATGTCTGTGAAGAGAAAACAAAAGGAATCATAAAATAAGAAATGTTTTGCATCAATCAAAAAACCTTTTTCAACCACTGACAGTTTCATGTTACAAATATGTTATACAAGATGAGCAATGATCATATTATTTGCAGATGTCACATGATGCTGTATTATAAATACTGACCAATTGGAGCCAGGATATCTAGGTCAGCTTAAATTATACTGGCATGGCTTTACCTACATGTATGTACATGCAAATGCAGTAAAATTACTATGTTAAAACTTTGATTTCCACTCAAATACATTGGGTTACACTTACTTATTAAACATAGGGCTGTAAAGTAGTGTGCATTGACACAACTTGATCATGCATTATGATTACTTGTACCATGGTTTTATGATTCTATTTTCACTGTTTTGTCTCTCAGCCATTATGCCTGTGTTTTGTCATGCTGAATAGAATATAGATTGTAGGGCATCTCCCATTATGACGAAACATAACATAACATACATGTAGGTGTGCAATGGACATAGGTGCTCAAATGCACTGAAATGCAAGGACCATCATTCTGGTCAACTAAACTGGATAATTGTTTGATGATCACACAATATTTCTGGTCACTTTCATGTAACTTTCTGATAATTTTTAGTCTTGATTATAAAAAATCAAAAACTTGGAGTACTGCCATTAAACACACTAATCATGTCCAAATTTTTATCACTATTATTTATTTATTTTTACAAGTTTTATTTTAAAAAAGAAGAATATTCAATGTCTAAATGTATAAAATGTTTTAACAAACTGATAGTTAAGAAATAGTTTGCCATTGAACATAATGCAACAATAATCATCAGGTCAGTAGTTTCGTTACACTAATTGCTGTTTTCTATTCCCCAATCCTGTGAGTGGGTTTTGTTTCTATTTGTGGTTTTCAACTTACTGTTAATGTCTACCAAGTCTCAGGTGTCAGCTAGTATTATGAATTCATTACGCTGTGACAATATTTTCTTTCCACAGTACTGTACAGTTCATGTTAGGTTTACAACTCCACCGATGATGGAGTCCTGCCTCCCATGGTTTATCTGTGGATATGAAGACTTGCTTCTTTGGCCATTCTCTTTACTGATATAATAAATATAGCTCATGATTCGTCAATGAATTCATGCCCAAGAAACAGATACCAGCAACACATATGTCTTAAACAATACTGGTATAGATTTGGTAAATTTCAGTCAGAATTACTTACTATCAAGACAGCACTGGCTAATTCATATGAATCAAACCCTGCAATTGCCTGCGGCAATCAGCAATGCCGTGGAGATTGTGGAGAGTTTTTCATTCTCTGCGGCATATTGTTTTTGCCGTAGACTCTATTGGATTTTTTTTTCAAAGATGTATTTTTTTCTTTTTGTTAAAAATAAAATATACTTTGTGAACTGAAAACAGATTAAAAGTAAATATTAAAACAGTAACTGCATCTTTACTATTAAGTATCTGAATCTCGGCGCCATCGGGCATGATTGAAAAAGGATGTAAATTACCAGCATTAAGGCAAAACATCACCATTTGTCGTGGCGTTACTTGCTGCAGCAGCTTAATATAGTCCGGTTTAGAAAATAGTTCCTCATAAAAAACATACTTCAAAATTCTAATATGCTTTTTGAAATCTTTCTTTGATGATTACACATAGGTTGACCTCTGTAGTATTTAAATAACCCATTGGCTTGAAGTTACTTGATATATGTAGTACTAACTAATAACAACTGTGCAAGTGGTATGGTACCACTTGTGTAACAGCAACACAAGGTGGTGGTTAGGCGTAGGGGCCATTTTTTTTTACATGGTACTTGTCAGTCAAGAGCACTCCCTAAAATTGCTAGTCACATGACCCTTTCAACAGTGTTGTATTTTTCACAGAATATATTCTGACATAAAATCAAAATTGTATTGAACTGCATGGAGTAATTAATGGTGGTGTGTAACCTAAAGTGTGTTCCTATTAGGTCATTGAATTGTGAACTCGACATTGCAGGAACCACTGGATTGCAGGGGGTGACTATGGTGAAGTATGATGTCTTATTTTCAGTAAAATGTTCAACATATACTCCTACTAGTCACTTGAAGTGTTATGGTCAGCCTGATGATGAGATATTTGTAGAGAAACATATATAGAGAGAAAGCATTCCGATACCTTAATACAATTTTTTCTCTAATTTATATTGACAATATATACTTCCCTTTTTTTGGTGCTGAGTGGCCTAATCCAAAGAAAACAAGAGTACCAGTGAGGTACATGATACACCCATTGGGAGTCTGATGGAAACCATATCTATATTAATTAATATGTTATGTGTATGATTCAATTCCAATTATGTGAAATTTTTACAATGGGGTGGATGAACTCTTTTTTTGGGGGGGGGGGGGGGGGGGGTGTGACGACCAACCACCATCCCAAGTTATTCCTACATGTGGTTTGATGGTCCTGTATGCATCTGTATGCAAGATATGATCTGGACAAGGATTTACTGTTATGTGCAGTAGACCGTGAAAAGTAGGTCACAGTAACCTAGCAATAGTACACGATACACCGCCATCCCAAGTTGTTCCTATGTGAGGTTTGCAAGATATGGTCTGGACCAGAAAAAGTTAACAGACGGACGTATGGACGGACAACGCAATACCATAATATGACCCATCATTAATGGGCGTATAAAAAACAACTTTACTTGGGTTTGAAAGGAGGGCATTCGGTCTTGGTGACAGATTTCCTAATAAAAATTATGCCGTTATTGAACAAAATTATTTTAATTGTATATCACATTGAATATATTCTGTCACTTTGATGTAATATAATTAAAAGATAAAGATTGAACTGGCACCCTTACAACCCTATTATTCTTAATTGTGCATGTGTCATTCATGTGTTAACTGTTGTGTCTCTTTCAATTGATGAATACCGCCACTGGTATTGAATATTACAGCATATTGGCAAACGAAACAAATAACAAACTCATAATTCAGATTTACTTACAATCGAGAATTACAAACATGTTAATGGTAAAACTGCCGTGGAAAATCCTGTGGACATTATTTTTCCACAGCATTTGTTTTTGCCGTGGTAATTTTCTTAATTGCAGGTCTTACACTTGTTTATCTGTCAACAGTGATCAATATATACAAATAGTAGTATGTTTGTTTGTTTTGTTTGACGACACTACTAGAGCACATTGATTTATTAATCATCAGTTACAGGATGTCAAACATATCGTTATTTTGACAGTCATAGAGGAAACCAACATAATTTTTCCATTAGTAGCAAGGGATCTTTTATATGCACCATCTCACACACAGGATAGCACATACCATGGCCTTTGATATACCAGTCGTGGAACACTGGCTGAAATGAGAAATAGCCCAATGGCACACTGACGGGGATTCATCCTAGACCGACTGCTAATCAGGATAGCACTTTACCACTGGGCTACTTGCCACCCCACATATAGTAGTGTGTTGTAACATAATGAAGTGCCTAACTGTAATTGAATATAGGTATGTTAAAGAGTACACAATATCCATATTCCAAAACATAACATAATGTAACATATCACAACACAAAACAACATATAACATAACAACATAACACATAACATATATTGTTAAACATATAACATAACATATAGCATATATTGTTAAACATAACATATGCATGTATTGTTAAATATATATAACATAACATATAACACATATTGTTAAACATATAACACATATTGTTAAACATATAACATAACATATAACACATATTGTTAAATATATATAACATAACATATAACACATATTGTTAAACATATAACATAACATATTGTTGTGTAACAGTCTCTGTCGGTGGTTATTATTAATTATTCATAAAAACATTATGACAAGAAATGTTTTCAGGATGTAATAAAATGTGGAACTGAAGAAAAAGCCTGAGGAGTTAAGAAAGAAAGAAATGTTTTATTTAACGACGCACTCAACACATTTTATTTACGGTTATATGGCGTCAGACATATGGTTAAGGACCACACAGATTTTGAGAGGAAACCCGCTGTCGCCACTTCATGGGCTACTCTTTCCGATTGGCAGCAAGGGATCTTTTATTTGCGCTACCCACAGGCAGGATAGCACAAACGATGGCCTTTGTTGAACCAATTATGGATCACTGGTCGGTGCAAGTGGTTTACACCTACCCATTGAGCCTTGCGGAGCACTCACTCAGGGTTTGGAGTCGGTATCTGGATTAAAAATCCCATGCCTCAACTGGGATCTGAACCCAGACCTACGAGCCTGTAGACCGATGGCATAACCATGACGCCACCGAGGCTGGTGAGGAGATAAGAATTCACTAATGACAACAGTTCATTTGTTTTCATTTAATAGTATGTGGAATGGTCTATAAAACGCTCAGTTGGTGATCCATGTTTCAATATATGTTATCTACTTGAACAAATGTCTATAAAGTTTTGGGGGCTATTTATGAAACCAATTTCCCCTGTTATCTACTTGAACAAATGTCTATAAAGTTTTGGCGGCTATTTATGAAACCAATTTCCCATGACTTGTACTAGAACAGGAGTGTGATTGTGCTTGGTGTGGGCCAGCAAGTGAGGAGCAGTAAATATTGGAGAAGGCGATAGCTCTTACAGCATGGACCAAGATTAAACTGTCTGTGATGAAACTGCTAGCTCAGGCCCATTGTAAAGTGTTCCTGCATCTCATGTCTCACTTACCACTAGACCCACAACACAAACTGTCATGCTGTATTTTTATAAGTCAAACACTGCTGTCAGTGGGTCACTTTATGTCCATGCCGGAGACAGGCTACAGACAGCTGTGTGAGTGGTCAAGCTTTACGAGATGGTACTGCTGCATGGATATGTCAACAAAGATGTCGAGGAACATTTACTGCTTGTTTTGTTTCTGGTGGTCGATGTGTCCAACTGATTAGGAATAAGCTGACTACAGAAGAGTGATAGTAAACGTAATTTCATTTTTGAAATTTGTAATGTATCAGGGTCCTGTTCCATGAAATGATCTTACCACTAATTGTGATTGCTTTAATTAAGTGCATAACTTGATCTTAGCACTAAGATGGCTCTGTAGAATGAGGCTCAGATGCACATCTATGTCTGTGGCCCTCAGATGCACACCTATGTTTCGGATTCCATGTGCATGACTGATGCAGATATAGCAAACAGTCTTCTAGCTTCTTTTTTTACGTAGCCCAGTGGTACAATGCTCGCTCGATACACGGTCAGTGTGGGATCGATCCCCGTTAGTGGGCCCATTGGGCTATTTCTCATTCCGGCCAGTGCACCACAACTGGTTTATCAAAGATCGTGGTATGTACTACCCTGTCTGTTGGATGATGCATATAAAAGATCCCTTGCTGCTAATCAAAAATAGTAGCCCATGAAGTGACGACAGCAGGTTTCCTCTCTCAATATCTGTGTGGTCCTTAACCATATGGCTGACACCATATAACCGTAAATAAAAATGTGTTAAGTGCGTCGTTAAATAAAAGTTTTCTTTCTTTCTAGCTCTTTGACATTCCAATGTGTAAAATGTCAAAAATCATTTCTATTAATAGATGTGGCATTGGGATTTTCTTTGCGAATGTTTTAAATAATATTCCTTCCTACATGTGATATGTAAAGGGACATACGGTAATGCACAATATGTCCTATGATGTACATGTAAACAGCTCATGTTTTATTGATGTATTTTATATAGTTAGAGATATACTATTTGGATTATTTCCCGACTACACAACCAGGCCTCCATGACAGGTATGTCTCAAACTGTCATGTATGGTATTGTGTCTGTGAGGAAAACACTGCTAAAAGTATTCTTGATGCTGATCAATAGAATGAATGAATGAATGTTTAACGACACCCCAGCACAAAATTACACATCGGCTATTGGGTGTCAGAAAAGGTAAGTATATGAAAATATTGTGAGCAATAGAATGCCTATGTGGTTACAGCAAGTTTCTTGTTTAAGTTTTAGCCAATCTCACAATTATTAAATGATTTGTTTGACACTGAACAGTTGTTGATTTGACGATGCACTATTCCTTTGTTTCTTTTGTCGGAGAAAAATAATGGTAGATTACATAAACCGAACCCATGAATTTGTTGCCAAAAATCCATGCCTGATTCCTTTAAGAGTTTATTCTTCATCAGCTGGCTAGCAACTGAGAAAAGTAGCTTGTTTTGTTGGCCCATTAAGAAGTCTCTACCGACTATTTAATAAAGGATCCAGTAAGGTTTCAAGAGAATCTACCACTGAGCTAGCCAAATGCTTGAGTGATGATGGTAATTTCCACAATAGTTTTCACTGTTACCTTGCTGCACCTGCTCTGTGTTGCTGGCAGTCCTGGCTGTCTGTAATTTGCTGTCTATTGACTCTATAATCAATGAGCAATTGACCGTGACTCTACAGAGCTTCAAGCCAGACTATAAAGCTTGGAGTATAATCAGAGAAAACAAACAAGTCATATCAAGTGACATACTGCTGGAATCATACACAGCACACAAACCTGGCCACATCGTTGTTGCTCATAAAAGCTTGTTTCTGTTTTACTTCCTGTGAGAAAATAACAAGCAATAAACCTTCAAAGTTCCTTTCCACCAGTCTTCAGTCAGTATACACTCGGACCAAGCTCTTTTTTCACAACATTCCCTTGTCTAATACATGATTATTATCAGCAACATTTAATGTCACACCTATGGAAATATTCAAATAGTGTATTACATGAATTTGACGTAAGAATAATTCACTTACATTCATAATCTGCTTATGACTTAAAAGAATGCATGTTGCTCAACTTGTACTGTATTCATTATTTGGTAAACTATTAGCCTGTGAAGTACAGTGGCTCTTCAACTGCAGGCAGTGAACCTTTTAGTCCATGGGCCAGACCAGAATTTGGTACCACCCAGAGGGACAAAGGCTCATAGGTTTTTTTTGGTAGGTCTAAACATGTAGATAATAAAATAAGGTGATAGCCTTCCGTATCGAGTAGCTTTCTGTCATTTTCACCCTGAAAACCGAATAATGTGCGGAAAAAACTCTGAAGCACATTTTGGGGGTAGGGGAAAATTAATTTGGAATAACTTTCCTTAGAATCACCCTATCATAGCAATTCACCACTCAAAATGTGTGTTTTGAAGCCCCCTATCAAGTACACATCATAATATGAACCTCAAAAGTAGGTCATCACAGGTCAAAAGGTCACCGATTTTGGGTCCAGCTCGAAATTTGTGAATTTCAGCTTTGCCTGTCATCTATTGGGACATTTGCCAAAATCAGGCCTAGAAATGGCTGGAAACTGTGTCAGAATGAATGTCCAACCATTTAAAAGCACCCATGTTCAGTCATCTAGAAAAATATTGAAACAGAAACAAACGAGCCAAGGTCAGTTTTTGCAGAAATTGATACTTTTATGATATATCAAATTTACCAGCCTCAATTGCATTAACTAACACAACACCCTATTAGAACAAATAAAAAATTGTTTATTATGAAGTGCTCTTGGCATCTGATGTCTTTTAAAGAAAATTATTATTGGCATGTATAAAAGTAGGTCATCAGAGGTCAAAAGGTCACCATTCAGTTTTCTATGATTTGATGGTACCAACCAAGCTCATCCTGAAAAATAAGTATAGAAACGGCAATGAGAAAGTCATAATAAACACCTGTGGTTGTGTCTGAGCACCCTAATTCAGTTTTTGTTTTCAGATTGAACAGGTACAGGCTAGTGGAAATCTTGAAATTCCATCAAAATTCATTGAACTGATCTTTAAAAAATGCTTACTCCCCATTCAAACTATTGTCAATAGATGGCACTAGCTGTCTATTTCACTTTCACCAAATGGAGGTACAATATAATCTTTTGCATTTAGTTCAATTTCTAAGTATCTTTGCAACTTTGGCCACATATACTTGGTACTTGCACTCCTGAAGAACATTGCATGGGTGGTGTCTTGTTTGTCTAACACAGAATGTCAAAGTGTCGGTAGTTGGATTGGATTTAATATAAAAATCCGGTGTGGCAGGGATGTTGTAGAAGACATGGTGCTTCGCTTATTGATAGGCTGAATTACGCCAGATACCTTCTCCTTTCTACTATGCCCAATTGTCCAATCTCAGCACCGACCATCCTGATGTGTATGATCACTTTATGCAAGGGGGCCTTGCAGTCCAGCTTGAAGCCATTAACCCATTTGGGAGAATTCCAGTGGACCAAACCTTTGAAGACAGTTAACAAAGACACTCAAGCCCCTGGCAGAACTAAGGGCTTTAGCCTGAAACCTGGTGCAGTACAAAAGTACTATCTCAATGCTGAGTGCAGAATCGTTTTCCTCAGACAGCTCAGGGAGATGGTGGGGCTTGGGAACTCTAGGTTGAATCACCCAGATTTGCAATGACCAAGGATACTCAAGGATGAAGCTGATGTTCAGACATTGGTCAGTCTAATGGACAACAGCTGGATCAACTTTTTCAGGGAGGATCAGGACAATCTTGTGAATCTGGCAACCACGGAAATTGCTAGTGATCTTGTAAATGGTTCCAAAATTGGCGAGGCCGCATATCAGGAATTTAAAATAAATCGTCTAGAAAAGGATGAGGCAAGTCGAGTGGCCTTCTTCGCAACAATGTAAAAGCAACTAAAAAGGTCAAGTATAAGGGAAAAGAAATAGTGCTGAAAGCAGATAGAGATTTGTATGGACACATAATTGTTGTTGCTCAGAGTAGAGAACTAGATATGAAACAACTTCTCAGTCATCCACTTGATCCAATACCATGGGCTTTAGCTAATGGAGATGGGTCACTTAGAAAAACTGATACGGCAAAGTTCATGGATGACACTGTGCAGAACGTTCCAGTTACCGAAACACTTCCTGATAGTCAGTCTGTATTGTAGATACGATAAGCATCATTCAGAAATTGGAAGGCAACGATAAAACATTCCGTGACTTAGTCAAGGCTGCACTGACGAGGGTTCTTAGAGAAGGAGAAGACAAGAGTGACAGAGTTGATGTTGTATTTGATGTGTATCAAGAATCTTCCATCAAGGATGCAGAACGGGTGAACAGGGGCACCGGGTCTGGTGTAAGATTCAACAATATTTCTGCAGGACATAGGATTAAGCAGTGAAGAAGCATCCTCTCTGAAGCCCATAACAAGACCATGCTGATTGAGTTCATCATGGAGGAATGGAAGTCGGATGATAGCAAGGCAATAATTGGAAACAAAACGCTGTATGTTACATGTGGTGAAAAGTGTTGGAAAATATAGCGCAGTGAGACATCCCTGGTTGATGAGTTACAATCATCACAGGAAGAAGCAGCCACTAGGATGCTGCTGCATGCAAAGCATGCATCTGACCACGGATACAAGTCTGTCATTGTTGTCTCTGAGGACACTGATGTTTTTGTTCTTTGCATTGCATTTGCAAAGGACATCAAAAGTTCCCTTTATCAGGAAAAGGGAACTAAAATGAGGACAAAGTACATGGACATAAAACAACTGAGGGCTGTCTTAGGTGATAGGTTGTCACAAGCTTTAATTGGATTTCACGGCTTTACTGGTTGTGATTCCATGAGCGCATTCTCAGGGCGTGGAAAGACAGGACCACTGAAGCAATTGAAAAAGGATGAACAAGCCATAGACACATTCATCAACCTCGGCAAGTCGTGGGATGTTACACAACCAGTGAATGATACTCTGCAGGCATTCACTTGCCGTATGTATGCATCTTCGTCAAAAACAATCAAAATGAATGTCCTGTGACATGACATATTTTTAACCAAGAGATGTTAAGTTGATTCCAGCACTCTCCTCCTTGTGAGGACAGTCTTCAGCAGCACATACAACGAGCAAATTACCAAGTATGGCAGAGGTCTTTGCAACGAAACCCTGATGTGCCAGACCGCAATGGTCATCGTTGAGTAAGGACAGCTGCTGGTTCACTGAACATTGACTGGATGCATGGAGAGGCTGATCCAGATGCAGTGTTGGAACATCTTGCAGGTCAATGCAAATGGGAATGCTTACACGAACAGTGTCCATGTTAAGACAATGGCCTCGAATGCACTTATATGTGCCGGCTACAGACGTGCGGAAATCAAAGAGGATTAGGGTAACGAGGCATTGGAGTACGATTCAGACGGTTCTGATTTAGCTGAAGCAGAGGATTAAGAAAATCCAGCACAATTTGCTTTTTAGCACATGTACGTCTTATTATAAAACTGCATAAAATCGGCAAAATATTACTGTGATAAGTCGCGATATCAAACAGTTTTCTGGGCGTAATGATACTAATTAAGAACAGAGGGTGTCAAACTATCTTGACTGAAATGCAATAACATATAGGTAGGAATCAGTATAGCAGTACATTGTTTCAAATAGTTTTAATGAAAGCTGCTCTATGTAGGGTCACAGTTCTATGTCATGGGATGAGAATATGGTACCATTATCAGAATTTTATCATAATGTAACTTACACTGTGGCTACAAACCATTGAACCATTTTTTACTAATCCAATTCTTTTTGAAAATGATTAAGTATGGTTTCCGTAGATGTGTCCCAAGCTATTTTGAGTTATTATTTTAAAGGCTGGCCAAAAACATGATACTAGCGTGCTGAACATTGAAAATGTCCAGCATGACCGAATATAGGTGACCCTTATGACCTCTTTGGCCTGCTTCATGCTTCAGTTACTCAAAAAGATACACAACTGCTTTGTAATAAACATTTTGTGAGACTTATTGTCATTAAAGTGTGATTTAAGGTTGATGTTGGTGTCAGTAGGCCTACTGATATATCATAAAAGTATCAATTTCCGCTAAAACTGACCTTGGCTTGTTTGTTTCCGTTTCAATATTTTTCTAGATGGCTGAACATGGGTGCGTTTAAATGGTTGGAAATTCCTTCTGACACAGTTTTTTAGCCATTTCTAGGCTTGATTTTGGCAAATGTCCCAATAGATGACGAATCAGCAAATTTTGAGCTCGACCCAAAATCGGTGACCTTTTGACCTCTAGTGACCTACTTTTGAGGTTCATTTGCATATTATGATATGTATTTGATAGGGGGCTTCAAAACACATATTTTGAGTGGTGAATTGCTATGATAGGGTGATTCTAAGGAAAGTTATTCCAAATTAAGTTTCCCCTACCCTCAAAATGTGCTTCAGAGTTTTTTCCGCACATTATTCAGTTTTCAGGATGAAAATGACAGAAAGCTACTTGATACGGAAGGCTATCACCTCATTTTATTATCTACATGTATAGACCTATCAAAAAAACCCTATGAGCCTTTGTCCCTCTGGGTAGTACCAAATCATGAAAATTTGGCCTCTGGCCCATGTACTATTTAGCATCTTTTCTGTACTTCAACAGAAGTTATAATTTGGAGCTTCTGCAAACCAAAGCCTTCAGTACATGGTCATGTTTTCAGTTGGTACACATTCTGTATATACAAAACTCCAAGAACTGTCAAAACAACTCAATCTCTGGAGCTCCTGAATATATTTTTTAAAATGTCTCTGATATTTTAAAGAACCAAAGGACCTGGAGCCTAACCATGTGTCCATCCAGCCAGACCTTGTGCAGGTAGAAAGCATGTGAAAACAACGGCCAAGTGCAGCAAGTAGAGATAAGAGAGAGTCTTGAAGATGATCTATTTGACAAACTGGGGAATCATGGCCCGTCCAGACTACACAAGGAATGGGATTACCAATACACTGGCCTGCTCATTGCTCCATCTCACAGCTGTTTATATCAATACAGCCACTGATGTTTACCATTCACATAAAGCATGTGGCAAACATAATAAACACAAGCTGGGGATTTCAGGAGGCAGAGAGGTAGACCAACCAGCCAGTCAGCACTGTATTTACCCTCACAATTTGTGCCCAATCATTTTAAACTTAGACTGTGGAACCTGTCAGAACCAGATTTGCTTGACATTGAAGTATTCACCTGGTTGTAACAGGATCCAATTTTTAGAAGGAAATGTTTTGACTTTCATTTCATATAATAAGGTGGGAAGTAACCCAGTGTTAAAGTGCCCACCTGATGCACGGTCGGTCTACGATCAATCCCCATTGGTGGACGTATTGGGCTATTTCTCGTTCCAGCCAGTGCACCACAACTGGTATATCAAAGGCTGTGGTATGTGCTGTCCTGTCTGTTAGTATGGTGCATATAAAAGATCCCTTACTACTAATGGAAAAATGTAGCAGGTTTCCTCTAAGACTATATGTCAAAATTATCAAATGTTTGACACCCAATAGCCGATGATTAACAAATCAATGTGATCTTGTGGTGTTGTTAAACAACACAAACCTTTTTGTATAAAAATATATTAAGTGTATGAGTTCTTTCATTTGCTTCCCGGCAACAGATTAACTTGGATTGCTTGACTAAATGTATGAATATACATCTACAGCTATTTCTTTGTTTTACTTTTGTAACAAAAACCAAATTCTGTAGTATTTACTAACTACAGAAATCACAGTTGTGTTGGTTCTTGAAATTCACCAGTCAGTCATGCCAGTTTTGTTATTAGTAAGCTAAACATTTTGAAGACCGTTGTTTTCCATGGTCTAATATTATAAAGTGAATGCAATCAGTACATGACATCACCAACATGTGTTAGTCAACTTGTGATTAGTTCAGTACCAAGGAACAGTACCAAGAACTACTCAATGATTAGGTGCTCTCTTGGGAAAATATCGAGCTGGTTATATAGCCTCATTATATCCCAATGTCATTACATACTATACATGTAGTTCAGTACATGCAGGTATATTTCTGGAGCTGGCATTGAAAATAAAAAAAATTAAGAGTAATTTTATTTAATGATGCAGCAAATATTGCAAAAAGGAGTTTAGACAAGAAGACTAGCATATGCTCACCTCACATTATAAAACAGCTGATAGTTTTTTTGTGTTTTTTTTATAAAATTTATAAAAAACACAGGCTTCCACTTTAGTTGGGTTTTTCAAACACTGATTTCTATACAAAGTTTTAAAATATACTAACCTTGACATTTGTATTGTATAGTATTTTCCCTTACAGCTCTTTACACTGGTTTTACATAATTATACAAATTTTATTCTTATGTAAATAATATTTCCATCTGACACCTAATAATTGATGTTTATTTTTGTGCTGGTGTGTCATTAAACATTCATTCATTCTAGTTGTTTTTTTAAACAAGAAATTGAAAGAGAAGTGTATAAATAATAATACACATAGAACATTTTTTAAGGCTGCAAAGTTCTATATTCTATATCTATTCTATATTCTCACTTCATTTTGATAGATGGGAGACAAGAATATACTAACCTGAGAATCTAACAGCTATCTGTCTACATAAAATAGAACTTTATTTATTAATATTGGTTGTACTTTTGTTAAGTTGCATTTAAAATTTGCTACCATGTAACTTTGTTGATCTCTACATTTTGTACTGAGCTCCTATTCACTTTTTGTAGTAAAGTTCATTTTGTGTTTTCAATAACACACTGATGAAATGAGAGAGAAACCATTTCTGAAAACATAAACACCAGCTAGTACTGCTGACAGATCTAGAATACTGCTACCAAGTTATTAAAAGCTCAATTTCGTTTAGTATTTCAAATCATAATACATGTATTTATGCTTTTAAGAAAACTAGTACCAACGACATTTGTCAAATAAATTTGTTTTTGGGTGAATTAAACAGTGCATATACAACATGTTAGAATGGGATGGGAGCCTCCAAATATTATTACTGATAGTAAATCTAAAGAAAACAAAAAAAAAAGATAAAAAATGTAAAACATTTCAGTGCATCTACTGTAACTAGTTTCAAAATGTTCCTAGAAGCTTGGAAGCTTGGTGCACCTGAACAGAGCTTGTATAAGAAATAAAAGTGCGTGTAAAACTCAAATAAAAGCAATGAAGAAGAATACTTGTACCCCTTTTGAGTCGAGGTCTCTATTAAACTGCACCTTTTGAGATTTCCATCCTTTTTAAAGTAATACGCTACCTACCATTCATTTACATTCCCAGCCTGATGGAAGTACAGTGGAGCTGCCAAGAAATTTTAAGCATATCCAATTTTGGATTATGTTTTAACTTAAAAATTCATTTTTCTACACATGAACCAAAATAGGGTAAAAACACATGACCCGTATGTACATTACCGGTAAACACTTGTAGTTTTTTTAATTTATACCCATCAAGCCCAAAGTGTCATCTGCATATGCATGTTTTCATGTACGGGGCGGGACGTAGCCCAATGGTAAAGCATTCGCTTGATGCGCGATCGGTCTAGGATCGATCCCTGTCGGTGGGCCCATTGGGCGTAATCTTGTTCCAGCCAGTGCACCACGACTGATATATCAAAGGCCATGGTATGTGTTATCCTGTCTGTGGGATGGTGCATATAAAAGATCCCTTGCTGCTAATCGAGAAGAGTAGCCCATGAAGTGGCGACAGCGGGTTTTCTCTCTCTATATCTGTGTGGTCCTTAACCATATGTCCGACGCCATATAACCGTAATTAAAATGTGTTGAGTGCGTCGTTAAATAAAACATTTCCTTCCTTCCTTCCTTGTTTTTATGGCGTAAAAGTGGAACGAGGTCACACATCAACTGTTTTTCTATGGAAGCAATAAGGCCTCTAAAAATTAAATACGTAAAATAGGATGTAGATCAAAATTGAGATTTACATTGAAAATATGACTATTACGGTACTACAATATATATAGTAAGATGAAAAAATATTAAATGAATATTTAGATTAACAAAAAAAGAAAAAACCCAAAGCTATTTTAAAAAAAAGAAAAAAGGTTTGAC
Organism: Gigantopelta aegis; assembly: GCF_016097555.1. Classification (NCBI taxonomy): domain Eukaryota; kingdom Metazoa; phylum Mollusca; class Gastropoda; order Neomphalida; family Peltospiridae; genus Gigantopelta; species Gigantopelta aegis. The sequence continues at coordinate 55,540,303 of NC_054701.1, forward strand.
GTCCCATCTTATCTTGCAGGCAATATTTTAAATACAATGCAACAATCCATTGACTGCTAAATCTATAAAAATAATTGTTGGAACACCTCCTTTTTTATTGAATGCTTCATTAGCAGACTAAGGGAGCAACACAGAACAACTGGTATTGTGCAAGACAGACTACAAAGTGGTCGTCCAATGGCCACCGCCAGACATCAAGACGTAGTCATCAAATGAATGAATGAATTTTTTTTGAAATTTTTCACAATATCCCTATTACAGAAAGACCTGTCCCCAACCAGGGTGAAATTAAAGGACAGGTGGTGATGTTGACTGTGACTGATTACAAATAACAGGTGTAAATGAATGAATGTTTAACGATACCCCAGCACAATGCAACTCAGCTACAACAGCAGCTCCAACAGACAACAGGGATTAGAGTCAGTGTACAAACAGTGTGTAACCACCTACATGCTACTTTGTTATGCACCCATAGACTGTACATTCCAAACTCAGATGGAATGGTGTCGGCATCATCTGTGATGGACAAATGCTTGTTGGTCAAATGTCATGCTTATATAATGTACGCGTTTGGCACAGGCTAGATGAATGCTACCAAGAGGCTGCTATGGTATCTCATGATTGGTATGGAAGTGGGTCAATAATGGTGTGGGGTGACATCTAACACACAGATCAGATCTCCATTTTTGTCAAGGTAGAGTCACAGCTCTGTACTACAGAGACAACATCATCAATCGTCAAGTTCTACCATTTTCTCATCATCATGGCACATGATTTGTGTTCCAGGATGACAATGCCAAAGCTCATAGTGCATGTGTTATCACAGATCATCTACAGTGGCATCAAATCCAAACCTTGTCTTGCCCAGCAATGTCCCCTGACCTTTCGCTCATAAAATATGTGTGGGATATCCTTGGTAGACTATTCAGCAAGGTCAACAACCACCATGAATGCTGGTAGAATAGGCAGGGCACTGCAGAAAGAGTGGCATCAGGTTCCACAAATGATGATAAGTCACCTTATAAGAACCATGCAACAAAGGTGTAATGAATGTATTGATGCTAGAGGAGGTCCAACACAATAATGACATCTTGTAATTTTTATGACTCCACCAATGAAATCCAGTGCACATGTAAGTTATGTATATGTTAATGTTGAAAATTACATGTATTTCTGTGTTACAGAGTTTTGGTAATTTTGGGGAATATCCCCTATGTTTTGTGATCAGTATACCGGGTATAATAATCCACTATCATCACACCTCTTAGTAATCCAAATGCATACAAACCTATCCCGAATTACCCCTATGCTATTGGATGATGATTATATTCTAGGTAAAACTTCATTGAAGGTTTTACCACAGAAGTAAAACCTAGTCACAGGTTTTACCACAGAAGTAAAACCTCCAACGCAGGTTTTACCACAGAAGTAAAACCCCGCTTGGGTCCATGACAGTCCACTGCATTTGCGAATATGACCACGCGGTGTACCGCACGAGAAATTCCAGTGATAGTCACGTGACTTCTCTCGACACATGTGGGCTGACCCAACTCGTGCACGTGCATAGGTGAATTCAATGAAACTGTCGACTGTTCTATTTTTTCGACGAGGGAAAGATTGTTGGTTTTTTTTTTCAAATAAAAATTGCTTTATCATAAAACGCAGAATAAACAACACTTATTAACGATTTGTATGTTGGATAACGCACTTCTCCTTGGTTATGGTTGGGATAGTAAAACCCGAGGGAAGAAATGTTTGTGAAAGTAAGACTTCGGGCTTCGCCCTCAGGTCTTACTTTCACAAACCTTTCTTCCCTCGGGTTTTACTATCCCAACCATAACCTCGGAGGCATGCGTTATCCTATACATATACACTGGTCATACTTAAAGGTCTAAAATGCATGGCTAATTACAGTTATAATGACTATACGATGTCACAGTAACAAAAACACAGGTTTTGTGTGTGTGTGTTTTTTTTATGGGGTTTCACCACACTCAGACCTATACTTAGTGGTATTCAAAGCTTTATGAAGTTCACTTGAGATGATTTCTGCACACTTCACTGACACCAGACATGTTTGGTGTTGCAGCAGACGGCTTCATTCAGTGACTTGTTTGATGTGTGGAAACTTGATTTACAGACACCATGGAGGACACCTGCATCCCTGTTCTTCAAGCATCCCTTCATAGAGTAGCAACACTGCTGTACTGGGTGAAACCTCTCTTACCAAGCTGGCACAGCAGATACATTACAGAACCTAACATTTGGCACCAAAACCGTCACTGCTTTTATCTACTAGTCAGTTTGATGTGCATGTGAATTTCATTCAGCTTTGAATGAATTTCCTCAAAATGTATTGCACATTGCATAGCTTATGGTATGTTACTGTCTGTGTGTGGGTGGTGGTGGGAGTAGGGGCTGGGGGCTGGTGGGTGTGAGATGTACATGTCTGCTTTAATGAATGGCTTACTGGCAGCAGTAACAGACATAAGGTGATTCTGTGTGGAGTGGGATAGCCTTTGCTCATTTCGTATTTCCCACTAACATATGACAAGCTGCTGTACATGCACGTCCTTTGCCTTAGAAAGAACTTTCCGGTGAAGTCGGAGCTTGTGTCCATGACATGCATGCATAAACCGGGAAAGTATATGTAGGCTGTGTGAGAGCAGTAGGTTTCTTCTTTAATTCCAGGCCAGTGCTTGTTCAACTAGGATTCATGAAAACATTTCAGGAAGGGGTTAGCGGTGGGTGGAGGGTGTGAGAGCAGTAGGTTTCTTCTTTAATTCCAGGCCAGTGCTTGTTCAACTAGGATTCATGAAAACATTTCAGGAAGGGGTTAGCGGTGGGTGGAGGTGTGAGAGCAGTAGGTTTCTTCTTTAATTCCAGGCCAGTGCTTCTTTAACTAGGATTCATGAAAACATTTCAGGAAGGGGATAGCGGTGGGTGGAGGTTGTGAGAGCAGTAGGTTTCTTCTTTAATTCCAGGCCAGTGCTTCTTTAACTAGGATTCATGAAAACATTTCAGGAAGGGGTTAGCGGTGGGTGGAGGTTGTGAGAGCAGTAGGTTTCTTCTTTAATTCCAGGCCAGTGCTTCTTTAACTAGGATTCATGAAAACATTTCAGGATGGGGTTAGCGGTGGGTGGAGGGTGTGAGAGTCGTGTACAAAATGCTGAAAAGTAACAATTAGAATGGTTGACATGATGGGAAGAGATCAACTGGTCAGGAAGGTGCACATCAAAAATACATTAAAAACCTTTTTACTTTTACATTTGAAACCCTTTCCCACCCTTTCCCACCCTTTGCCAAAATGAGGCAAAAATGGAGCAATTGATAAGCAATTATCAAACACCTCAATCATACTGTATGCAACTCTGTACATTTGCCCGCATTCCATGCTATTATAAAGTTAAAGTTGAAACCATAACATGTTTTTAAAGCATAGGTGAGACCTAACCAAAGAAATAACATGCACCATCACTTCTGTCTTCACCCCGGGCTGTCAAAGAGGTGAGAATACTTGCAAGATGATAAGTGATGACAGAACTATCTCCAGACCGGGACTCCTATCTAGTGCCATCTTTCAGGCACCACTGATGGAGCATACACAACTATAAAAATATTATCTGCAGACATTGGCAACCTGCAGCACATGGTCCTGTATCTCAGCAGAAGTAACTCACTTATGAAGAACACTTCAAACTGAATTATTAATGTGCAAGATCAAATTAAATCCTTGATATGCATAATCTGGGTTCACTCCCATAAGACAGACGTCCCATAAGGCAGACATGCCATTTGATAGACAAAACTCTTTATTGGGTTATGTAATGTATCCTGTACACCCCTGACTGCGTTAATGGTATTGCTCCAATCTGCTCAGCAAGCTATGCTGCAGTGCAACAGCAGTCTTAATTAATGAGCTGATTTCATGCAAACAACAGCGAGAGCTTAATTGTAATCTGGTAAATGCAATTAATAAATGTAAAGATACAGTGCTTGGTGGATTTTCCACTGCAATATCTCCATTCAATTCATTTCACTTCAGATTGACAATGTTTTGTTTTTATATCAATGATTACCGCACAGTTATGACAGTACCTATTTAAAAAAAATTGTTATATCTACCAATTCCACACAGGCAACTAGGAGAAGTTAATTGTAATCTGCTAAACAGAATTAACAAATGTAAAGATACTGTGTTTTATGATGTCCGTGTTTTTAGAGTTTAGCAACATCCGTATACAATTCATTTCACTTCAGATAGACATTGTTTGTATATCAATGAGTATTATGTCTCTGACGACCAATGTCTTGTATTTCATTGACCATACATTTAAACCATAGCTAAGCACAGAGATAACATAAAAGTTCTTATATATTAACTGCATGTAGCTACCAAAAACAGTCATTCAATTTTTTAGTCATGGCTGGTCTTAGAAGGATAGAATTTGTTCAATCACAAAAAGGTTCACCACAAGTAATATTGGATGGATTTTTATTTGCAAAGAATCGCACCAGAGGGGAAAGTGTTCACTGGAGATGCGTGACAAAAACGTGTACCGGGAAATGCACCACTGTCGGCGAATTTGTACGGAACACATCGGAACACAACCATCTTCCAAATGATCCGAATGTTGCTCGGTTTATCAGCATACTACGGAAGCGAGCAAGAGAAGAAACAACACCTATGCAGCAAATATACAATGATGAGGTTGCAAAGCAAGCATTAGAAACTGTTCCTCATTTGCCTTCCTTTCCCAGTATGAGCAGTGCACTGTACAGACAGAGACGAGTTCTGATACCTGCCCTACCACAGACTAGAGCCGATGTCATCCTAGAAGAACCATGGACACAGACAAATGACGGAAGACGCTACCTGTTATTTAGCGATGGAAATGAAGATAACATGCTTGTGTTCTCTACAGATGAGCAAATCGTAGCTCTACAGGCTGCAGAATCCATTTTTATGGACGGAACTTTCTCTTCTTGTCCAGCATTGTGGAACCAATTATACATCATACATGCTATGGACGGAACCACTATGTATCCCCTTGTGTTTGCTCTTCTTCCCGATAAACAGAGGATAACATACATTAGACTGTTCAGTTTGTTGAAAAATGAAGTTCAACAATTATTAAACCAACCCCTTGCTCCAAGTAAAGTTCAGACTGATTTTGAGATGGCTGCAATCCAGGCAGTTGAGACGGAGTTTCCGCAAGCTGAAGTAAAAGGGTGCTTTTTTCACTTTACACAGGCCATTTGGAGGAAAACTCAAGAACTGGGTCTTGCTGTTTTGTACAAAGAAGATCCAGCTGTACAGACATGGATTCGGAGGGCTGCTGGACTACCACTTTTGCCCATTGCACAAGTACAGGGTGCATGGTTAGAAGCCATGAATGACGGACCTGATGTTCCACAGGCGGAGGCATTTAATGATTATGTTGTTTTAACATGGGTAGACGATGACTCCAGATTCCCTTTGATTATATGGAACCATCATCTGACCACTGGCCCAAGAACAAATAATAATCTGGAGGGATTTCATTCCAGAATGAATCGTTCAATCCAAGTTCATCATCCAAACATATACCGATTTGTAGAATTAATCAAAGGAATAGAGACCTCCGAACGTGCTAAATTGAGACAGATAAACTTTGGAGCTGCCCCACCACCAAGAAAGAGAGTGTATAAGCCCATTCAGTTCTTGGATGCCGTTGGACATCTGTTAAAATTAGTATAAATTGTGGAACAGACAGAAAATTGAATCGTGAGACATGTTAAAATGTGTATCCCGGGTATATGTATGTGTATAAATAAATCTAATTTTATATAATTTTGTTATGTGTTTTGTATTTAATTGTATCCGACTATTCCATTATTTACTACATGTATTATTCAAGGTAAACGGCAGGTAATTAGTAATGGGTCTTGTGTTGTTTTAACGCGTCTGCGTTATGGGACGTCTGTCTTATGGGAGGACACCCATAATCTGTGTACCGTATGTGTTTGAATTTTCAGTAGATGAAAGAAAACTGGCTATAATTAATCATCAGTATAAACTCCTTTGGTTTTATATATGAATGCCTAAATTACAAATGGCCTATAACTAAAAAAAAAATCTAAATCTGTATTTTACGTGTTTTGCATTCTGCTGTGCATGATCGACCTCAAGATTTATTCCTGTGTAAAAAACTTTAGGGCAATCAGAAAGACAGGAAAACACATACCACAGCCTTTGACCAGTTGTGGTGCACATGCAGGTTGGAATGAGAAAAAAACCCAATCAGTTGAATGGATCCATTGAGGTGGTTCGATCCTGTGACACAAGCATCTTAAGCGAGCACTCAACTGACTGAGCTAAATCCTGCCCCCAGGATGTATAATAACTATAAGTGGAATATTTACAGTTGTTCCCAAATAAACTTAATACATCTACCAATTAATCACCTAGTTGTATAATAACTATAAGTGGAATATTTACAGTTGTTCCCAAATAAACTTAATACATCTACCAATTAATCACCTAGTTGTATAATAACTATAAGTGGAATATTTACAGTTGTTCCCAAATAAACTTAATACATCTACCAATTAATCACCTAGTTGTATAATAACTATAAGTGGAATATTTACAGTTGTTCCCAAATAAACTTAATACATCTACCAATTAATCACCTAGTTGTATAATAACTGTAAGTGGAATATTTACAGTTGTTCCCAAATAAACTTAATACATCTACCAATTAATCACCTTAGTTGTATAATAACTGTAAGTGGAATATTTACAGTTGTTCCCAAATAAACTTAATACATCTACCAATTAATCACCTAGTTGTATAATAAGTGTAAGTGGAATATTTACAGTTGTTCCCAAATAAACTTAATACATCTACCAATTAATCACCTAGTTGCATCTGTTGCTCCTTTCTGGCTGTGATTACAAGTAAAACTAATGTGTGTAAAATAGGTTCAAAACAACACATTTGTGAGGAAAAAGTCAAACCACGTCAAGGTACACCAACAGACATAAATTGCATGCTTAACTGGCTTGTCAGGATAAAATAGGTTAGGAAAGGAATTACGCTATCGGCTGGCCATCTTGAAGTATTGCTTACAGGGGAAGAATTAGGAAGCATAAAACTCTTTGAAGAACACAACAATAAACAATGAAAAGAGATACAATTGGACTTTATGTTTTTGAAAGACAGGACAATTTAACGAAAAGTAGCAAATAAGAATGTAATGAATAATTTTTATTGTCTTTATCTTGGAAAAGTGATAAGGTGATGGCATAAAATTCAGTGAAAATAACTGCTAAACACCTAGAACTAAAACATTAACAATATTGTTAGCAAATAATGGTGTAATGATGTTCACGCAATGCAATCTAAAACATTAATGCTTTAGTAAAAGGAACTGAAATAACATGTTTGAAAAAGTATTGATGTACAGCTATCAGTTATCTACAGTCTGACCTGGTTACAGAATGTTTGAGAAAGTATTGATGTACAGCTATCAGTCATCTAGTCTGACCTGTTTACAGAATGTTTGAAAAAGTATTGATGGACAGCTATCAGTCATCTACAGTCTGACCTGTTTACAGAATGGTTGAGAAAGTATTGATGTACAGCTATCAGTTATCTAGTCTGACCTGGTTACAGAATGTTTGAGAAAGTATTGATGTACAGCTATCAGTCATCTACAGTCTGACCTGGTTACAGAATGTTTGAGAAAGTATTGATGGACAGCTATCAGTTATCTACAGTCTGACCTGTTTACAGAATGTTTGTTTTAAACATTTGTAACAAACTCGATCTTGTGCAACCATACCTATTTATTAATGTCAATAATATATATATATATATATATGTGTGTGTGTGTCTGTATGTATGTATGTATGTATATATGTATGTAAATGTGTGTGTGTGTGTGTGTCTGTCTGTCTGTCTGTCTGTCTGTCTGTCTGTCTGTCTGTCTGTCTGTCTCTATCTATCTATCTATCTATCTATCTATCTATATTATATTTTTCATCATCCACGAACTGTTATGATGTACAGAGGTAATTATAATAACATAAATCACTGTAAGTAATAACAAAATGGATATCCTACGGATAAAAGTGATTAATAGTTCATTAAACAGTTGGTAAATACTTAATAGTATACAGGTTTATGTGTAATGTTAAGTAAGTTGTTTCATTCCTCTTTCTTACTAATTACTTAATGACAAGAACTGTAAGGGTCAGTGTCCAATGTACTTAATTACTGTCACTTTTCGTGTTTTCTACATCAATCAAACTTTCAACATGACATTCTCCTCTTACAGTTGGATCAGTGTTCAGGTTTAAACACTCACAGTGTACTTGGGACTGCGGATGTTTGTGGTTAAAGTTTGTTTTGTTTAACGACACCATTAGAGCACACTGATTTGTTAATCATCGGTTATTGGATGTCAAACATTTGGTAATTTTGACATATAGTCTTAGAGAAGAAACCCGCTACATTTTTCCATTAGTAGCAAGGGATCTTTTATATGCATCATCCCACAGACAGGATAGCACATACCATGGCCTTTGATATACCAGTTGTGGTGCACTGGCTAGAACAAGAAATAGCTCAATGGGTCCACCGATGGGGATCGATCCTAGACTAGGTGTTAACTTTACCACTGGGTTACATCCCCCCCACAAAGTTATAGTTACCAGTATACAGACTCACATCTGTGGTTTCAGAGAATCCTGGGCTGGACGTAGCCCAGTGGTAAAGCGCTTGCTTGATACGCTGTCGGTTTAGGATTGATCGCCGTCGGTAGCCCCATTGGGCTATTTCTCGTTCCAGCCAGTGCTTCACAAATGGTGTAACAAAGGCCGCAGTATGTACTATCCTGTCTGTGGGATGATGCATATAAAAGATCCCTTGCTGCTAATCGAAAAGAGTAGCCCATGAAGTGGTGACAGCGGGTTTCCTCTCTCAATATCTGTGTGGTCCTTAACTATATGTCTGATGCCATATAACTAAATAAAATGTGTGGAGTGCATTGTTAAATAAAACATTTCCTTTGTTCAAAGAATCCTTTACGATTTTAAGGGTAATATATAGAACAAACTTAATTATAAGCACATGTAAAGTAAATATTTCTGATATAACAACTAAAACATAGAATAAGAATAAGAATAAGAATAATTTATTTGCATAACACCCGAATATGGGCAGAGCAAAAATAACAATATAATATACATTTATCTGAAAATATATGTTATAATGAAATCAGATCAGCTTACCACAAAGTAAGCTTTAACTTACTATCATCGAGACTTCGATCACAGTTCTAGGACAATTTTGAAAGACAACCTAAACTCAGGCCTCATTGAGAACAGGTGGCAAGACAGGTTTTTTGTGTGTGTTTTTTTTTGGTGTATGTGTGTGTGTTGTTTTTTAAAGCATTTATAATCTTCTCCTTTCTGTTCATTGAGCATTTCCCACCAAAGTTAAAGATTTACAGTTCTGTACCGAAAATAGGTCAGATTTTACAAGTCATACCATAAAGGTAGCTTTGCAGGATTAAAATATTCAACTAAAGATGTGTTGGTGTGTGTGTGTGTGTGTCTGTGCGTGTGCGTCTGTGCGTGTGTGTGTGTATGTGCGTGTGGTGTGCCTGTGTATGTGTGTGTCTGTGTCCGTGTGTGTGCGTGTCTGTGTCTGTCTGTGCGTATGCGTCTGTGCGTGTGCGTGTCTGTGCGTGTGCCTGTGTATGTGTGTGTGTGTCTGTGTGTGTGTGCGTGTGCGTCTGCGTGTGTCTGTGCATGTGTCTGCATCTGTGCGTGTGTGTGTGTGTTATGTGTGTGTGTGTATGTGTGTGTATGTGTGTGTCTGTCTGTGTGCGTGTGCCTGTGTGTGTGTGTATGTCTGTGTGTGTGCGTGCGTGTGTGTGTCGGTATGTGTGTATGTGCGTGTGTCTGTGCGTGTGCCTGTGTGTGTGTCTGTGTGTGTGTGCCCGTACGTGTCTGTGTCCGTGTGTGTGTCTGTGCGTCTGCGCGTGTACGTGTGTATGTGCGTGTGCGTGTCTGTGCGTGTGTGTGTGTGTGTTATGTGTGTGTGTGTGTATGTCTGTGTCTGTGCGTGTGCGTGTGTGTGAGTGTGTGTGTGTGCGAGTATGTGGGTGTTCCCAGGTGAAAGGTGTTTTCTGTATACCTGTGTTGCCTACTGCCACACAAACGATTGTTCCAGATGAAAATGTTATCACACCCATCTGATGGTTGTAACTACTAGGTGCTATAGCTAAAACACCAACACGAGAAATATGAGAAGATTAACAAAGCACAAAGTCCATCCATCACCAGGAACTTATCACCTGAAATCATCTGAATGAACTACTTCTATTTGGGTTATTTACCCAGTATCTCTGACCAACCACTGTTACCAGTATCTGCTGCCATCTCTAGATATGATCTGTGCATTATCGCTCGGTACTTGATGACCAACTGACTTAGTTTAAGACAAGAAGATCTAAAGTGCTATTATTTTTGTTTAATCAAAGTATTTTATAATACTACAAAAGCACATGTGACACCATGCCTACATGTACTTCAAAGAATTATCATGAAAAGACCTTATATTCAGATACCCAATCGATGCTAATTGACCTGGAAGAGAAAGACCCTTTTCAACAAACACCCGATGCCATGCTAGTCATGCCATAATTGTTATCAACTGTTGTTATTAATCTTGAGACACAATCTGATTTTGAGATTGCAATGATATGAGGTAGAACATGATAAGGGTTTCAGTGTTTGTTTGAGGAATGATTGAGTCAGTCTGCGAGGTTTTCCTGGAGAGTCTGTGTCCACAAATCTACATCATTTGCTGCAGGCAGTGTCTGGAGTCATACAGACCGGTGTCAATGACCTCAGATCTGAGAGCAGACAGGGGTCAATGAGACAGCTTAATTCAGTGGTCAGTGAGACAGCCTCATTCAGTGGTCAGTGAGACAGCCTCATTCAGTGGTCAGTGAGATAGTTAGCCTCATTCAGTGGTCAGTGAGACAGCCACACTCAGTGGTCAGTGAGCCAGCCTCACTCAGTGGTCAGCCTCACTCAGTGGTCAGTGAGACAGCCTCATTCAGTGGTCAGTCAGACAGCCTCATTCAGGGGTCAATGAGACAGCCTCACTCAGTGGTCAGACAGCCTCATTCAGTGGTCAGTCAGACAGCTTAATTCAGTGGTCAGTGAGACAGCCTCACTCGGTGGTCGGTGAGACAGCCTCATTCAGTGGTCAGTGAGATATAGTCAGCCTCATTCAGGACTACAGTAGCAGTGCAGTGCCAGACAAGTTGTAGTCTGAAAATTGTTTCAGCATATGCTACAAAAACACAGCCACATAAACGTGATGTTTTGCTTAGTGCTCATAACAGATGGGTGGATGAAACAAATGTTTTGCTTACTGTGCACATACTAACATTGCTAGGTTGTAGTAAGACACATGAGATGAAACTGAACTGTCAGGGCAGCATGCGGGGTTCACTTTGCTAATTTTAAACATTATTATGTAAGTCTGTGAGAGGTTGTATTTTGACTGCTTAAAAAAAAACCCAAAACTGCATGTGCAGAACTCAAATATGATTTGTAGAGATTAACTGTAATAACAATGACATTAAATGAAATTACATTTCAATGGTTATTATTTAACTGTATCTAACAGCAAGGATTGAAGTCTTAACTGTGAACATATACTTATGTCATATTTTTATTTTTTTAATTTTTTTTTATAGCAAAGACTGAAGTCTTAACTGTGAACATACATTGATGTCATATTAGTAAGTCTAACTGTATCTATAGCAAGGACTGAAGTCTTAACTGTGAACATATATTGATGTCATATTAGTAAGTCTAACTGTATCTATAGCAAGGACTGAAGACTTAACTGTGAACATATATTGATGTCATATTAGTAAGTCTAACTGTATCTATAGCAAGGACTGAAGTCTTAACTGTGAACATATATTGATGTCATATTAATAAGTCTAAGTGTATCTATAGAAGGACTGAAGTCTTAACTGTGAACATATACTGATGTCATATTAGTAAGTCTAACTGTATCTATAGCAAGGACTGAAGTCTTAAGTTAACTGTGAACATATATTGATATCAAAGTCTGAATCACTTTGCTTAATACTGCTTTGGTGCAGGACGTAGTGCAGTGGTAAAGCGCTCGCTTGATGCACAGTCGGTCTAGAATCAATCCCTGTCGATGGGCCCATTAAGCTATCTCTCGTTCCTGCCAGTGCCCCACTACTGGTATATCAAAGGCTTTGGTATGTGTTATCCTGTCTGTGGGAAAGTGCATTTAAAAGATCCCTTGCTGCATTAGGAAAAATGTAGCGGGTTTCCTCTGTTGACTATGTGTCAAAATGACCAAATGTTTGACATCCAATAGCCGATGATTAATAAATCAATGTACTCTAGTTGTGTCGTTAAACAAAACAAACTTCTTAATACAGCCATGGTATTTAGCTCCAAGTGACCCACCCTACCCCCATATGCCATGCACTGTGTGTGCCTCTGTATTTAACCAATTTATTGTCACTTATACAATATTGATGTTCTGTCAGTACTATCAGTAATTGCAGGATAAATGATACTCACTAATTTGATCAGATCTGGATTATGTGTATGCTATGACAAAATACAAGAAGCCAAAACAAAAAGAGCAAGCTGCACATTCTGCTATCTAAGTATATGATTGTACACTACACATGTTGGCTGTGGACAGACAAGGCATTGATGGAAATCAGAGTGATATTATTCTCATCAAATAAGGAACCAAGACAGTTGGTGCCAGTGAGATATATCTTCCTGAATTTTAACAACTCATTTCACTAATCACTTTCCTTAGCAGCAAGCCACACAACATCGAGCAACAAGTCTTGTATTTTCATTTCTTACAAAGTGGAAATGGATCGTGCCACACAAACAAGTGTTGTAATACCAGCAAGACTGAATTAAAACCCACTCAGCATGGCCATTAGGCTTTTCTTACTGATTAGCTGCAAGGACTACCGGTCTCAGTGGTGTTGTGGTTAAGCTATCAGACGTATGGCTGGTAGGTACTGGGTTCACATCCCAGTACTGGCTCCTACTCGGAGCAAGTTTTAATGCTTCACCTGGAATGTGTAAGAGCAATATGCCAACCCCTGCAATTAAGAAAATATCTATGGCAAAAAACATACCATGGAATAAAAATTCAAATATAGTCCACAGAAAAAACCAGTGCCATGGAGAATTGAACATTTTCATGGCAGTATCCACAGCAATGCCGATTGCCTTGAGCAATTGCAGGGTTGTATGTTGACCTCTTTCTCACTAACCACCAACAACCGAACATAACCTCTGCCCTGGACAGACAAACCAGATAGTTGAGATATGTGCCAAGGAGAGCTTGCACAATAATAAAGAAAAATGAAATGAATGTAGGAAGGAATCTTTATATGCAGATTAGCACATACCAATTGTTGAACACTGGCTGCAATGGCTAACCTCAAATGGGTTGATATGAGAACATAATGATCATAAACTTAAGTAATTACTTGATTCTACATATTTTAAATGTTAAATTTGGGTTGGAAAAAGTATTTGTATGTGCTTATGAAATCAAAAAATGCTTTCACTTGGTCAGTTGTGAAGGAATATTTTCTGTTAGAGTAATTTTATGAGAATTACAATACAGTGTTGGTTATATATATATACACATGTATGACCCTTATTAAGTGACCAGTGTCAACTAATACAGCTTTTGAACCATCAAATTACACATTACATGTACTTACATCTTGCTTGAACTATTAATGTTAGCAAATACAATTTGCTTCTGGACATCCTGGTGTTTATAATGGATCCAGATGTCCTGGTATATTACATGAAAAAAGTATGAACCTTACAGGGTCATGAAATAATTAGACTTTTATTATATAATATTCAACATCATTTATACCTACAACTCTCTCAAATTTAAATTCCATCAGTCAGACTTCACTTGTGTGTGATAGTGTGGGTGGTTTGTTGCTTTAGAATAAATAGCAGGATAAATGGGGAACAGTAAATAACAAAGCTGGAAAACAGCTTACCATGGGAAACTGTAAATATTTAGTCAGGCTCTAAGCTGCTTGTTGTTCTGTGAATACACAGTTACAGACAACAATCTTCTGTGGTCAGCATTCTAGATGGCAGTTCATTCATATCAAACCAATTACAAATATCAAGTGACCTTTTCCCCCATTGAAAACAAAGGACACACAAATTGACTTTTTACCTTTCCATTCCACCAGGAATTGATACTTCTAGTTTGTTGCCTGTTTTCAACAGATACTCTTCAATGGTTGAGTATCTGACATGTTCAGTGTCAAACAATCACCCTCAGTGGACAAATATTTGATTATATCAAAATTTGTTTGTGTACATCTACAGTTTCAAATTATATATAAAAAGCTTCAGCATGTAAATTCCTTGGAAATATCCTTCATGTTTAAAATAAATATATATTTGTGCTTGTACGACACCCAATAGCCGATGTGTATTTTGGTGCTAAGGCATTGTTAAACATTCAGTCATTCATTCTGTAAACTTATTTGTTCTTCAAAACTATCTAAACAACATTGTTGAAAAATGGGAGTAAAATTTGGTCCTCTATCAACATCTGGTTAAAATATGTTTGATAAAAAAAAAAGTTTTCAAAATCCAAAGACAATACTATCGATTGTGAACATCCATACATCCAATTTAACATTTAATTTGAAATGTTTTGTGGTTTCAGTGTTGTTATCTGTTGCAGAAGTTTGGGAGTGGCTAAATGGTTCAACAGATTTCATTGCAAGCATTCACAAAGTGTCACTACACTGTTCAGAGGTTATATATCCGAGATATGATGGGTCAAAGGATCTATTCCCACTGACTGCACCCAATCTGTTATTTTTTTATCCAACTATAGTGTTCCTGATTAACTTTATCAATATATTTATCAACCAAAACATTTAAAAAATAAAGCATGTGTTTCCATTTTCTGTTTATTTTATATTGTCAATACTTGTTTTTAACACATTTTACTATAACTTTTCAAACTGTTTGCAACTTGTTGTTCAGTCTATATGTAATTGGTCACAAATTTAATTAACAGCTTTTGAACCTTATTAATTATAACCTCATTTTCTGTTAAATCACAAGAATGCTACTGTATAATTGTTTTTAACTTAGTGAGAAAATCCCTCATTTTCAAATGTACTTTAAAAGAAAAAAAGATGTTTGATTTTCTCTAGACATAATTATTACCTCTTGGAATGGATCAATGAAAGTATTTACCACATCACTTTAATACCCCATAATAAGGATTTGGGTAAGTTTGCCAGCAAGTTAGGTTTGTGAGAGAGTGGCCTGAGATGGCAAAACTATACGCAGACGCAATGTGTTAAGAAAGCAGTACAGGCAGAATTATCCTGATCCATCATGGCTGATGGTAGCAGACTCGCACAGAAACCATGCCAAATACAAACTCTGCCAAAACACTGCCACAATGGAGCTGGTCGGTGTGGCAAAACAACTGTTTGTTGTTGATAATACTCAGTGCTGTATAGCCCTTCATGCATGAGGACCTGTGGGCTGGAACACACTAATCTCATACAGAGAGAAAACGGTGTGCTAAGCTCTGAGAGTTAATACAAGGACATGTTTGAACCTATACAGGTTTGATTAACTCACTTGATAATAGAGCAGAGCATGCAGGAGCAGTAAAAGTCAAAAGGGAACAGTAATTGAGAAAACATCTTGTTTTATTTACACACTTCTTCAAGTACTCAAGGTAACATTTAATATTATTATATAGACTTCGTGAACAGCACGTACTTAATTATCACCAGACTCATTCATCTGTTCTAAACATCACTATAGGTGTTAAAAGGTCAGAATTGAAATAGATATATTTTGCAAATTTATATAGTACAAGACTTTCCTGGAATTCAATGTCTCGCCTGACATAAACCAATTTGCTGTCACTCATAGTTGCTCCTATGGATGTACATCTGAATGCATGTTAGAGAGACATTTTTAAAATCAAATGTTTAAGTAATTTTATTTTTTAAAATGTGATGTAAAATTCATGAACATCCATAAATGCAACCATAAGTTATAGTTCATGAGCAATAGAGATAAATGCAAAATTTTAACATTGAGCTAATCGCAAAAGTATCTTAATTAAAAAAAAAAAAAATTGTGATGAACATATTAGGTGCAACCATAAACCACATTTCATTGATCTAGTACTTGTAGTTTGTGAAATGAAGCTAAACTGAAAACTTTAACTTTGTGCAAATATCAAATATATTTTAACTAAAAATGTTTATTTTATTAATGTTTAATTCTTTTCACATGCATTGTGATGAACACCTATAAAACAAGTTTCATTGATCTAGCTAGGACTCACAGTTTGTGAGAAACAGAGCTAAACGTAAAACTAAATGCAAAAAATATTTTAATTAAAAAGATTTAATTAATTAATTTTTAATTCTTTTCACATACACTGTGATGAACACCCATAGATGCAACTATAAAACAAGTTTTATTGATCTAAAATGTATAGGTTGTAGAAAAATGGAGTTAATCTCAAAACTTTAATGTTGAACAAAAAGCAAATATATTTTAATTAGAATTTTAATTAATTTTTTATTCTTTTCACATGCATTGTGAAAAACATCCAAGTTTCATTGATCTAGAATGTACAGTTTGTGAGAAATGAATCTAAATGCAAAACTGTAATGGAAAAGTTAATGCTGTCATCACCATTTCAGCTGCCATCGGAAAAGTAACACCTACATACATGTACAGTGCGAACAATTTTTACATGCTCATATACCACTAGAGTTTCGAACAGCTTGCCTTTTTACTTCATAAGGGCAAGACAAAAATTATGTGAATTGAAGGTTTCTTTTCAAGTGTTTATTTTTGCAATAAGTCATAAGTAATTCCGTATACTGGGTTATATTAAACAATGGTATATTTCCACTGATTTACAAAAGCAAGTAATTCTAACAGACGAATGGTACAAATTCATTAAAGTTCCCTGCCACTTCAATTCATTCCTTGATAAGTTGTCCATTTATATTAGTATAAGGTCATTGGCATATAATACGGTCATTGATTCTGTGGTAAAACGTGTCACCCGACTTAGCCTTTTTATGTTGTGTTCAGGTCTTTTTTTTACATGTTACTGGTTCTGACTGCAGTTTTTCATGTTGTTATTAAGTAATGACTGCTGCCTGTCAACTTATATTTGTGACATTGCTGCAGATACAGCAGACATGCATCACAAACAGTTTCATTTGTTAGGTTTCTGGCACCAACCCTGAAAACTCAAACACCACAAAAGCTAATGTTAAAACTCAAGTAATGCTGTTTAGTTGGTGACTATTATATACTCTCATTTCAAGCCGTTAGAATTCACATTATTCTGAAACAATTTGGTGAGAAGTTTTAATTAAATGGAACTGAAGCCAATATTCAGTGTCCACAGAATGTCATCAAATATTAATTCTGAGCTGAAAGTATAAAGTTCTTAAATTAGATCAATTATTTCACTGTTAATAACCATTCAGTGACGAAATACCATCCAGCATTTTGGGGTAAAACTGGGCAAACTCTTGAATGATAGTTCCTTATATTACATGATATCCTCAAGTGAGATTAGAAAGAGTCATGTTTTTAGTGTGTCCCTGTAGTAAAACAAAGTCTGCTCAACCAACTGTTGATATAAATCTGTAAATGACATCCATCACTGCCACTCTCCAATGTTGATGGAAACCATTACTTTCACAATAAACTAAAGACATCATAAACATCTTACAGAAATTATTGAATAACACTTGTTTATAGCCAGAACCCATTTTTTCAAGCTGCCTTGGTGAAAATAAAAGTCAGAAATAATTTTGTTACTGTAATTTTGTCCTCTGTAGCAGGACTAATTTAATAGTTTTTCCTGGTTTTGTGTTACATCATGGATGTGGGAATGCTGTTGCTTTGCTAATGAGTTGGTGCACTGCTCTTACAAGTCATGATATAGATTTTCCACAGATACAAGCAGTTAGCAAAGACCATTGTATAATAAAAAATAAAAAAAGAAAGAAAAAAAAAATAGAGAGGAAAAAAGGTATCTCATTATTGATGCAATTACAATGTAACATATTTATTATACATGTACGTACAATAATACCGTTTGAGGACACTTTGAGTTTAGTGTTGATGAAGTGAGAAACCTGAAATATACACTAGGTCTATCAGAGCATTTGCCAGAGCTGCTTGGTTCATAGGATCAAACCACCTTGCCAGACCCATTCTCTAATTAGGTATTTTCCCACACTATGACTGGCAGTGTTATTCTGTCTGTGGGTAAAGTGCATATAAAAGATCCCTCGTTGTTAATGTTCAAATGACCGGCCTCAGTGGTGTCATAGTTAAGCCATAGGACACAAGGCTGGTAGGTACTGGGTTTGCCGCCCGGTACCGGTTCCCACCCACAGCAAGTTTTAACAACTGAATGGGCAGGTGTAAGACCACTACACCCTCTTCTCTCTCATTAACCACTAACCACTAACTCACTGTCCTGGACAGACAGCCCAGATAGCTGAGGTGTGTGCCAAACCTTGAAAGGATGTGGGGTTAAAAAAATTCAAATGGAAAAATGTAGTCATTTTCTCTGAAGATTACATATCAGAATTACCACGTTTGACATCCAACAACCGATGATTAATTAATCAGTGTTCTAGTGCAGTCATTAAACAAAAACAAACTTTAACCTTTACTAGCTACAGAATAAACATAATGGACAGCAAAATGAAATATTAATTCAGTCTGCATATAACATGAAATTCGATTGGCTGATCAAATTTATTTGCAGCATAAACTTATGGATATCTGAAGACATTCTAAAAACCTATTGCTACACCACTTCTGGATGTTCTTTCCTTAAAATTAATGACAGTCTTGGAATTTTAAATTGAAAAGCTCAATGTGCATGCCTCTAAAATGTGTGACGTAAATGCTGTTTAACAGGGGTTTCTGTATCTTCTCTTTCTTTAACTTATTTTTGTGCTTATATCCAATTAAGGTTCAAGTATGCTGTCCTGGGCACACACCTCAGCTATCTGAGCGAAGAGGGTGTAGTGGTCTTACACCTACCCATTAAGCCATTAAAACTCACTCTGGATGGGAGCCAGTACTGGCTGTGAACCCTGTACCTACCAGCCTTATGTCCAATTGTTTAACCACATCACCAAGGCTGAGTTTTATGTATAATGTAATATGTACATGATGCTAACAAGAATAATTTATGATGCCAGTTACATCTATAAAGTAAAATGGGTAATAAAGGTAGACTGTCATTAATCAAATTATAAAACTAACAATGCATAGGAAAAATATTTATTAATTAGCTTTCACTTTATTTTAGGAGGAGGCAGAACGAAAATTGTTTGGGAAAAAAACATTTACTGAAATAGAATGAGAATAATGATGTTGTATTTGAGCATTTGCAGACATTAATACTGGTTTTACTGTCAAAAAGTATTTGTTTAAGATCCACAAATGGCCAGATATAACATAGTTATAACCTAAATCACGTCTCTTCAAAGAAAGAACACAGAGATGCCACAATTTAAACTAATTTAACAAGTTTTAAATAATTTTCATAATCGTGGTAGTGATATGTAGATGTGAATAACGAAATTAGGCAAGAAATATATAACTAAGAGAATCTAAAGCATGTGTGTATATCTTCAGATGAGTGAGTTGGCAAACATGTTTAAATATGATTATTAACTGATGGACATGTAATATATAACTAAGAGAATCTAAAGCATGTGTGTATATCTTCAGATGAGTGAGTTGGCAAACATGTTTAAATATTATTATTAACTGATGGACATGTAATTATCACTGCAATGATTATCTGCCGGATTCATGAATGCCCTGTTAGAGGATGTGAAAAAAACACTTGTGTTCATCACAAACACACAGTGAATACAAGCAACACATGCAATAACACATAGTGCTTATCAATGTTGGTTCCCAACTAGAAGAACTGCACCTAAAAATCAATGGTACCTCGTGCTGTTGAAACTGTCTTGGCAACTTCTCATGGATAAAGAATGGCAACAATGGCCAGTTCTATGATCATCTGATCACCGTGGGTAATTTGCTTCCTATAAATGAAATTAAGTTTAATTGCCGTGGGTTTATTGGGTAGTTTGTGATAATCTTGTTGTCTGACCTGGTTGTAGGAAGCTGGTTTATGGTACTAACTCATTTAATATGACAATGCCAGTCTGAACTAATTCGCATACCTCATTCATGCTAAATGTGTGAAGTTACAAAGGACAGCCGACTAACTGAAATAAAGATTCAACCACTCTGCTACATGATGTCATGAAAACACTTGTGGGTAGATCATATTACCAAATGCAGACACAATCTAGTAAGAAGCCAGTAATTGAGTATGGTAACAAAAAAGTTACTGTTCTATATTATATCAGCCGATTAGGAAAACATCAAGGTAAATGGAACTGCTTTTATAATACAGATGGGTGCAGGAGCTCATTTTTGGTGTTTATATCTACTGGGGTACCATTTTTACAGTTAGTAAGGATGAAAGAAAAGTCTGCCAATTCACCCTCAACCTTTCCCCACCATTTTACTTCTAATATATGCTTAAATAGATACTGGACCGGCCTCGGTGGCGTCGTGGCAGGCCATCGGTCTACAGGCTGGTAGGTACTGGGTTCGGATCCCAGTCGAGGCATGGGATTTTTAATCCAAATACCGACTCCAAACCCTGAGTGAGTGCTCCGCAAGGCTCAATGGGTAGGTGTAAACCACTTGCACCGACCAGTGATCCATAACTGGTTCAACAAAGGCCATGGTTTGTGCTATCCTGCCTGTGGGAAGCGCAAATAAAAGATCCCTTGCTGCCTGTAATAAAGAAGAGTAGCCTATGTGGCGACAGCGGGTTTCCTCTAAAAACAGTGTCAGAATGACCATATGTTTGACGTCCAATAGCCGATGATAAGATTCAAAATCAATGTGCTCTAGTGGCGTCGTTAAATAAAACAAACTTTACTTTACTTTTAAATAGATACTTGCAATTATTGTTTATTATGTGGTCTCTCTCTCTCTCTCTCTCTCTCTCTCTCTCTCTCTCTCTCTCTCTCTCAAAAAAGCAAGTTTTGTTAACATCTCAATTTGTTTCAAAAGCTGAAGCTTTTGTATCAAGCATAAGCTTTTGTATCAGATAACAAACAAACAATAAAAAAAACCCAAACCCCCCCCCCTCCCCCCCAAAATTTTTTTGCACAAATCACAGAGCTACAACAAAGAATGATCAATATCTTAATAACTGTTTGAATCAGATTTACTTTCACCGACAGCTAAAACATTACGGGAGCACTTTGTTGTAGACAGTGGAATGTAGAGATTGCTAATTAAAGTATGTTGCTAGAATACACAGTGATAGTGTCATTTGTTAAAGTAATATGCGGTGATTATCAGACATAATCCTGATTACTGGTAAGGTAAATAGCACCAACTGTCTTATAGTGGAAACATTCATCAAATAATCAATCCCAATGCTGGGTATTGAGGTGAAGTACAATCAGGGCTTGTGGTTATTGTTCACCATGCAGACACTTCAGATAGCTTACTGGCCTCGGTAGTGTCGTGGTTAAGCCATCGGACATAAGGCTGGTAGGTACAGGGTTCGCAGCCCAGTACAGGGTTCGCAGCCCAGTACCGGCTCCAACACAGAGCGAGTTTTAATGACTCAATGGGTAGGTGTAAGGCCACAACACCATCTTCTCTCTCACTAACAACTAACTCACTGTCCTGGACAGACAGCCCATATAGCTGAGGTTTGTGTGCTCAGGACAGCGTGCTTGAACCGTAAATGGATATAAGAATGAAAGTAACTTGAAATGAAATAAATAAATCAAATGTATTCTGGTTAAAACAGCCCTTGATTTCCATCAAATATTTTAATGAGTGGGATGGTCAAAAGGCTGAAAACATCTAAAAAAAAAAACTTATGTGGGACAGACAGACAAACAGACAGACAACCAGAAGGATGGATATCAAACCCACAGACCCCTCTGGTTGGACCAGAAGGGGACTAATAAACTGTTGATCTGAGATTTCCAAAATATCACCAGATAATAAAATACAACTAACCACTGGCAGTGAATAGTCAACTTAAAGTTAATTTCAAAAAAATATTATTGTTCACTGCTGTGATTTCTAAAATAGATTACTCATTATTCTTTGCATGGGTAAATAATGTAAAAAGCTGCCTTAATCAAATTGTTAAGACTTAAAAAGGCATAAATTATTTAAAAAAAATATATTTTGTTATTAAACATGGCACCTATGTGTGTGTGTGTGTGTGTGTGTGTGTGTGTGTGTGTGTGTGTTTGTGTGTGTAAAACAAACATTGTATGTAAAAAAATAAAATATTTTTGACATATAAGGATATTTATTTTACTGTTTTTATGTATGTTTGATAAATTCTTTACACACACACACACACACACACAGACAGACATACACACACACAGAGACACACATACACACACAGAGACACACACATACACACACACAGACACACAAACAGACACACACACACACACACATACACAGACACACATACACATACACATACACAGACACACACACATACACAGACAGACACAGACAGACACACATACACAGTGAAACCTTACAAAACTGGACCCTCAGTTTACCTGAAATCCCTTAAAATCAGACATTGTTTTCTGATCCCTTTTTAAACTGTACCGAACAGAACCTCTCTAAACCAGACACCCACTAAAGTTACAAAATTTACAACAAATGTTTTTTTTTGAGCAGCAAACTGCCACAAGTTTAAAACAGTATTTAAATATATCTGTATCAGCTTTTTGCAACAGGTAATCAATATAGGGCCTACAGAAATTCTAGCAGAAACGTGCCATTTGAAATAAAGAAGGAAAAAAAAAGGTAGTGAGTTGGAAAAGTTCCCAGTTGCCCATAAGCCAAGATGGAAGAATGGCATACATTTAGAAAGCACAACTTTTGTTTGCACATCGTGTTCCCAGGCAGCATGCACAGCCATTACAGTGTTTACTTTTCACCCTTTCAAATGCAATGATCTTTTGCTTCTCCTCTTTGATAGCTCTTCTTTCTTTCTCTCGACTGGTGCACATGCCTCACTGTGGACAAATATTGTGCAATTTGTCTACTGCAGACGGATTTTAGCTAAGGAAAGCCAGAGTAAAACAGTATCTTGTTCCAGGACATTCAAGTCTGTCAATCAATATAGCCAAACAGATGTGAAATCTTTGTGTGACTAGCATGCCCCAGTCCATAAGTCCACAAAGTCGGAGGCATTAAGATACACAGGAACACAAATTAATTCCTTGTCACAACATCTGATGGTTTATTCAAATGTAACCAATCCATATAGTCTGCTATTCAACTACAGATTAGAAGTTCATTTTCTCAACGACCAATACAAATACAGATAATTCTAAATAACTTCACTACTGACAATGTGAAAACAATCAGTTTAATGCAAGAATTCAAATAAACCATTCATTATTGCACACCAAAACCAATTATTAAAGGTATTTATCCACAGTTAATAAAAGATAGATAGATTTAATTTCTTGTAACATGCATCAACTTGACATACATACAACCATCTGACAATGTTAATGTTGAGAACATAAATAATTTAACATCGTTATAAAAGATAAAGATAATATCGAGAGAATACATTGATTAAACAGCTCACATCCAGGTGGATAGGATAATAGATGCATGTTAATAATGATAATATCAGATTAACACTATAAGTTATAACCAGATTAACTCTGTTACCAAGTACACTCAAGTGACATCTACACTATACAGGTTAACACTATAACCAGATTAACTCTGTTACCAAGTTACATCTAGACTATACAGGTTAACACTATAACCAGATTAACTCTGTTACCAAGTTACATCTAGACTATACAGGTTAACACTATAACCAGATTAACTCTGTTCCCAAGTACACTCAAGTGACATCTACACTATACATGTTAACACTATAACCAGATTAACTCTGTTACCAAGTAAACTCAAGTGACATCTAGACTATACAGGTTAACACTATAATCAGATTAACTCTGTTCCCAAGTACACATCTAGACTGTACAGGTTAACCCTATAACCAGATTAACTCTGTTACCAAGTACACTCAAGTGACATCTAGACTATACAGGTTAACACTATAACCAGATTAACTCTGTTACCAAGTACACTCAAGTGACATCTAGACTATACAGGTTAACACTATAACCAGATTAACTCTGTTACCAAGTAAACTCAAGTGACATCTAGACTGTACAGGTTAACACTATAACCAGATTAACTCTGTTACCAAGTAAACTCAAGTGACATCTAGACTGTACAGGTTAACACTATAACCAGATTAACTCTGTTACCAAGTAAACTCAAGTGACATCTACACTATACAGGTTAACACTATAACCAGATTAACTCTGTTACCAAGTAAACTCAAGTGACATCTAGACTGTACATGTTAACACTATAACCAGATTAACTCTGTTACCAAGTAAACTCAAGTGACATCTAGACTGTACAGGTTAACACTATAACCAGATTAACTCTGTTACCAAGTAAACTCAAGTGACATCTAGACTGTACAGGTTAACACTATAACCAGATTAACTCTGTTACCAAGTAAACTCAAGTGACATCTACACTGTACAGGTTAACACTATAACCAGATTAACTCTGTTACCAAGTAAACTCAAGTGACATCTAGACTGTACATGTTAACACTATAACCAGATTAACTCTGTTCAAGTTACCAAGTGACATCTAGACAAGTGACTATAACCATCTAGACTCTGTTACCAGTAAACTTGAATCTAGACTATAACACTATAACCAGATTAACTCTGTTACCAAGTAAACTCAAGTGACATCTAGACTGTACAGGTTAACACTATAACCAGATTAACTCTGTTACCAAGTACACTCAAGTGACATCTAGACTGTACATGTTAACACTATAACCAGATTAACTCTGTTACCAAGTAAACTCAAGTGACATCTAGACTATACAGGTTAACACTATAACCAGATTAACTCTGTTACCAAGTAAACTCAAGTGACATCTAGACTGTACAGGTTAACACTATAACCAGATTAACTCTGTTACCAAGTAAACTCAAGTGACATCTAGACTGTACAGGTTAACACTATAACCAGATTAACTCTGTTACCAAGTAAACTCAAGTGACATCTAGACTGTACAGGTTAACACTATAACCAGATTAACTCTGTTACCAAGTAAACTCAAGTGACATCTAGACTGTACAGGTTAACACTATAACCAGATTAACTCTGTTACCAAGTAAACTCAAGTGAAATCTAGACTGTACATGTTAACACTATAACCAGATTAACTCTGTTACCAAGTACACTCAAGTGACATCTAGACTGTACATGTTAACACTATAACCAGATTAACTCTGTTACCAAGTAAACTCAAGTGACATCTAGACTGTACAGTTAACACTATAACCAGATTAACTCTGTTTAAACTCAAGTGACATCTAGACTATACAGGTTAACACTATAACCAGGTTAACTCTGTTACCAAGTAAACTCAAGTGACATCTAGACTGTACAGGTTAACACTATAACCAGATTAACTCTGTTACCAAGTAAACTCAAGTGACATCTAGACTGTACAGGTTAACACTATAACCAGATTAACTCTGTTACCAAGTACACTCAAGTGACACTGAGACTATACAGATAAGAATAAACCCAGTGGACTTAACTTCACTGGCCTTGGTGGTGTCGTAGTTAAGCCATCAGACATAAGGCTGGTACATGTAGGTACAGGGTTCGCAGCCCGATATGGGCTCCCACCCAGAGCAAGTTTTAACGACTCCTTGGGTAGGTGTAAGACCACTACACCCTCTTCTCTCTCACTGGACAGACAGCCCAGATAGCTGAGGTGTGTGCCCAGGACAGCATGCTTGAACCTTAATTAGATAGAAGCATGGAAATAAGTTGAAACAAATGAATGAATGGATTTAACTTTCAAAAAAAAGGTATACTGATCAAACTGGGTTTAAAAATTATTTGATTTCTGTGAACAGCTTATATTAATAAGGCCTTTCCTGGTACATTAAGCAAAATGCATGTTTCAGCATGATATAGATGTTGATATTGTTAAATTTAAGTTATTAAAACAGGACAAATCCAGAAAGATAAAAAGGTAAAGAACGTAATTATAGTTAATTATTTTGAAATGTATTATTTAGGATCAGTGTGAAATGACACTGTTATTGTTAATGTTAGTGGTTAAAAGGGGTATTATCTCAAAACAGGACGGGACAGCCCAGTGTTAAATCGCTCGCTTGATGTATGGTCGATCTGGGATCAATCCCTGTCAGTGGGCGCATTGGGCTATTTCTCGTTTCAGCCAGTGCACCACGACTGGTATACCAAAGGCCATGGTATGTGCTTTCCTGTCTGTGGGATTGTGCACATAAAAGATCCCTTGCTACATTAGGAAAAAATATAGCAGGTTTCCTCTGGTGACTACATGTCAGAATTACTAAATGTTTGACATCCAATAGCCAATGATTCATTGTTTGTGCTCTAGTGGTGTCGTTAAACAAAACAAACTTCTTCTTTATCTCAAGACATGTTTTAATAATGAAATTTTTACATCTTTTGAATAATGTTTTTTTAAACACTTAAGTTTGAGTGATAAAATGGTGAAATATTTAAATTATAGTTGCAATAGTTTAGTAAAGTTACGATATTGCTATCTACACTGTATATAATATAATGGACAATAGGACAGAAAGTCTTCGGTATGAACACTCACAAACATACTGGTCTGTTATATAACATCTAAATTTAAAATCTTTCAAGTCTTCAGTGTCAACACTCACAAACATACACTGGTATGTTATATAACATCTAAATTTAAAATCATTCAAGTCTTCATTAGCCAAAGGAAACGGCAATGTAGCGTATACGATGTTCAAGTTCATTAACCCACAGGTACTCGGTAACAGCTGTGAGGCATTCCAAACAGATTGATTTTTCAGAGATGTAAATTTCTGTGTCAAACAAGTGAGATCATCAAATCACCTTACACTGAGTCATAAATACAACCAGCAGTCAGTAAGAAATAAATACAAGTCAAGACCTTTTGACCACAACCTGTTTATACGACATTAAAGGGCTTTTTCTTAGTTTGCTGCATTAATTGTAATATGTTTCCCACTAACAGAGCTTTATAACAACTAAACTTGCATATTACTTGCATTTTCGTGTTTAAAATATTAGTGTTTGTATATTTTATGCTTTTCTTGTCTTCCTTATGTTTTTGGAAGCCCAAACAGGATTTTACCTCATAATAATTCCATACATATAAAAAATATATATATTAGGACAAAAAAGAACAAGTTTGGGGTACTACAAACATTAGAAATACCAAAAACACATTGAATAAACCGATACTGATATTTTAAACAATACACTGAATTTAATATGTAATGTTAGTTGTTAAAGGGGTAGTTTAGATGGAAACATGTTAACAATGGCAACAAAAGCAGGACAGTCTCTTTAAAAGACATATTGGTGACAAACTACAGAAAAACATTCATTGTGAAAGTACTATCTAAAATTGCCCACTAGCCAGTGATTCACACTCATGGAGTCCACTGAGAGAGATCGATGATATTTACCTCTCAAAAGCTTATGTGATTAAATCCAAGTAAGCTTTATGAAAGCAGGATATACGAATACCATGTGTTTCTTCTCTAAAATCATTACATATTAGTTACATTTACCACAAGCACATACGTACCAGCTGATAATGTGCAAGGATTAATAACAAATTTTATCATATAATAGCTAGCATACCCAGTGTAATCAAAGTACAGTCGAACTTGTATATAACAACCACTCAAGGGACCAAAAGAAAGTGGCCATTATGGACAGGTGGCCTTTATATAGAGGTCCCAAACTATTCATTCGAGACCCTAACATATTTCACTATAAAATCTAATTATTAACTGTTATAACAGTTTGATTTCCTTTGTTAATTCCAATACCTCAATACTTTCTAGCACTTAAACGATCTTTCTCCGACTTCCTGGTAACTTCTACTCTACAATTTGTTGGTGGCATTTTGTTTGACAGTTGGTTCATAAATAAATAACACAAAACTGAAATTTACATTTGTTTAATTGGGATTTATTACTCAGATGACATGTTTAATTCATTATTAGTTTTGTTGCTGCTAATCCATTGGTATGGTACTTGCATTGGGATTACGTCGCAAAGGTTGCGATTTACCCAAGCTTACCATGATACCGGCTTCACTAAATTCATTAATGTTTGCCGCTTGGTGCAAACTGCTTGTGAACAACGATCATGATGATTGACAGTGGAGACTACTCAGGCACCTTGTTTATAAATGCCTTTGATAATACCGCAACAATCAGATACCGTAATACATTCTGCTTTCATAGGCTACAGCCAATGAGAAGTTGCCTTGCTATTGAGTAACGATTCCAGCTGAACTATTGAATGCAAATTATACAACTGTTGGAACCAAACAGCTGTTGACATTTACCAAATTAACAAAAGGATTAAAATAATGCTTAGTATTAGTAAACGTATATTTGTTTACGACAACAACATCATATGATAACATCACAATAAGTTGGGGGGTTTTGTCGAGTCGATCAAATCGCCAAACTTTCTGGTCACGTGAACACAACAATGGCGGCATTGCAGAAAACAATGGGATTTATTGGGAACTAAATTGCTGTACGATCAAATGTGGTGGGAAGAATTTGAATTTTTAAAAATAATATTTTTGCTGCTAATGCAGGTTCTGACCTTATTTTTACTGACAAATAGTGACCGCTGGCTGCGATGGACAGGTGGCCATTCTATAGAGGTCAAATAAAGAAAAAAATGTGTTGGGGGGGGGGATTTTAGGGTGGCCGTTATGGGCAGGTGGCCATTATATAGAGGTGACCGTTAAACCAAGTTCGACTGTATGTGATATTTTTCAGATCATATACTTTCAGAATTTGCAAATTAGATGTAAATTAATCGAGGACATGGCACTACGTTTATTAAAGAAATGTACAACGGTGACGCTCCTAAACTGAATTATGCATTCATAGTCATCAAATAAAAACATTTCAACAGCAACTTTATACTGAAAGCTGTCCAGCATTCATAAAACAAAAAACGTTAAGCACATAGTTTATTTTTATGTAAAGAAATCCAAAATGACGTTATTCGAGTTTTACGTCATTTCCATTAAAAAAGACACCACATCACATATTCTTATGTCATTTGAATATCGCGTAATGGCTGACTAGATTTAAAATAGAATATACAGTTTACAAACACATGTTGTATTAAGCTTGAGACTATATGATAAAGAGATTATTACCCTTGTGTGTTTCTGTCTTAATTGTATTATGCCAGCCTTTGGCGAGCATAATACATTATTTTTATTCCTAATATATATTGATGATACCATAAAACACTTTTTATAGCTTAGTATATTTGTTGAAATGAATGTGAATATTTGATCTTGTATTTGCAGGTTCTGATGTACAATCTTTAAGATGGCAGCATCCTATGTGATAAGACTGGACTATGATGACGCCAAACACTCTTGTACTGGCTCTTCTCAATGTGGTCGTAGAAGCTAGTGATGAGAATGATATTACACCTCTTCAACCCGCACTCAATTTGTCGAAAACTTCCAACATGGCATCACAAGAAACTCAGCATCAGGAGGCATACTATCTCTATTTCATAGGGACTGTGGGAATGGTGCTCAACTTGGTGGTGGTCATCACCATACTGGTGCGGAGAACACTCCGCAAGATGACCAGTGCATTCCTCATCCATTGCTGCTTTTTGAACTTCCTCAAGTCAGTGTACTGCATTCCATTTGGATACAACCTAACTCACTCGACTGACGTCGGTGACTGCTCTTTCCAAGGATCAAGCTACATCATCATCATCACTGCATCGTCTTTCAACCTGATGGCGATGATATGTACAGAGGCGTACACCTTTGGTGAGACCAACATTGGAGGCAATTCACGAGGCAGTGTGTGTTGTGTTTTGTTTGGAATATTAACTGTGTATGTGACGAGCACGATTGTTCACCTAGGGCCGACACTGATTGGTGGCTACTTTGAGTTTAATTCTGACATCGGAAGCTGTGCCTTTATACTAGGTGAGGCCATGGGATATATTGCCAACATCATGTGGATCATGATCATCACCTTGACCTTCATCGGTGCCTCTCATTTCCTGTGTAAGTTTTACAAAGAGATTCAAATGAATCAGCCCAACAGAGTGTCCATGCTAGTCCGGACATCCATAACGATCATGGATGATCCACACAGAAAACAGTCAACAAGTAGTATCCGTGCTCTCATAGAAGATTCAAAGCATCGAGCAAAAATCTTTGTGATGACAGTTATCGAGTTTATTATTTGCTGGTACCCGCTGTTCCTACTTCTGATCATAGATGTTAATTTTAAGGTGTCACCAAAAGTGTACCAGGCTTTCAGTTTTATTGCCTGGTCTCAAGGAAGCATTGAGCCAATGCTGTACATCTTGTTTGACCGAAATCTCGATCTGTTAGCTAGTTCTGTTTACTGTGATCGATACAAAAAATACAACCGGGACACCATCGCGTACCTCATGTCACGCCACCGGCAGCCAGCATCTTCCACATCAGCTATGACAATGGATCCTGGAATGGATTACGTTCCTTGTAGACACTGTCACCATGGTGATGAGAGTTACGTAGGAAACCCAACACTTTCTGCAAGTCAACAAGGCCACCAGTCCTCTCTAAGTCCAGTTGCAATGTCAATGGGTAATGATAATCAAGATGAAATTTTAGATGAGAAAGGTCTGCCTCTTGAGGTACAGTGTTAAACATAATATACAGTGTCAAATTCAGGAATTACAGAGAGCATTCTATTTGTAATTTATCAGGAGTTACAATTACAAATCTGTGGTTTATGAAGATTTACCAACAATGTATACTGAAGTCATCAATATTTACTGTGGAATGTGTTTTTCTAGTCCACCTCGATTTAGCGTGAGACATTCATTTATGGATTATTAGAATTCAGAATTTATCTGTGGTCTATCAGGATTTGGAGTGGAATCTGTTTGTGATCTACAAGATTTATAAATAGATATTCAATTTGTAGTCCAACAGGTTTTAAAATGAGAAATATATTTGTGATCTATCAGAAATCGCAGAAAAAGAAATATGATTTATCTGTAAATCTACAATAAATTTAAAGAATATATTCATATCATTCTATGTTTTTTCCTATTAAAAAATCTACACCTATAACACATTTTTCTTAGTGTAATTCACACTTACAAGATAAATTAAGATATAAAGTGTTTTCCATGATGATAGAATTACTGTCTTAAATCCTGATTTAAAGAAATGACCACTTTGGAAGGTAAACCAAGAAAGTCAGAATGCCATATTAATTCCAGTTGTGAAGTGCTGTGTGCAATAATAAAAACTTAATTAAAGTGTAAACAGCACAGAAAATTCACAGACACTACAGCCAGTATACTATGTGTAATTCCAAACCAATGGATGCCTGAATTAAGAGTAAAAACAGCTAAATACGCACAACAATATGAGTATATATGTACTAACACATGCAAATTGAAGAAAATAAAATTATTTCACAAGATGGTGAAAGAGAACAGGACAAAAGCTAATATGTGAAAAATGTAATTTACATTTCAAAGATATAATGAGATGACGAGATGTAGGTAATTGGTAGAATACTCGCCTAAAGTATGATTGGTTGTAGAAATGATCACCCGCAGTTGACCCCTTCCCTACCAGTACCCTATCATTTGGTAAGTCAAAGGTATGTGCTGTTCTGTCTGTTGGAAAGTGCATATAAAAATGCCTTGCTGTCATTTTGTAGGAGTAGTCCATGAGGTACAGCAGGTTTCCTTTCTCCCTGTGGAGACCAAGTGTTGCAATATGATAGATATCAAATAGTTGTATTTTAAAATGTGCTGAGGTGTTGTTAAAACAAACATTCCTTTCCTTTTCGTTCAGATGTGACAACATTTCATACCCTTGTACTTTGTAAACACTAGGCTGTTTAGTTCAAGATAACCAGTCATAGGTAGATGTTTGTATTAACATTTACCACTCAACTGCACTTTTTATATTTGACTAAAATGTTGTGTCTTTGTACATGCAAGTGAGAAAAATGCAGATCCAACCAATACAAGCTATACTGACATCCAAAAGAAACTTTACAAGGCTTAAAACTGTATTACAGAAAAAAAGAAAAGAAAAGGTATAGTGGGATAAGAAACTATTATGAAGTTCAATATCTAAACGTAACAATGCACTTCCTTTGTAAGGTGTTTTTCAATTTGCAACAATTTTTATCAAATTATTCAAATTTTATGTATATGAAGTTTCTTTTGGACATCAGTATATACTAAACATTTTCTCTAATGTCGACCAATTAAAGGTTCTTGTTATATACTTAAATGTGAGATACTAGTAATCTAATAATAAAATGCCTGCATAAGAAAGCCAATTGAAAATACAGCTTTAAAGATAATATTTAATTTGTTATATTTGCTCATTATGAATTAAATTGATCAATGATCTTTAGAGCTGAACAGAACAGAAGGTATAAGTTATATTGTCTAAAAATTCTAGTACTATAGTAGTTTGTTTACTACATATTTACAAAAAATCTACAACTTTAATTTACAACTGACATAGTTTTTTAAACATATTTGATGAATCTTTTTATTATCAATCAGAACTTTTGTTGAAATCGTGTTTGAGTACCTTGTACTGGTTTCAACTTGTAGTGTATACTGCATAGCAAATGTATACTCAATAAAAGTGTATTCATTTATGGCAATGGATATTAATAGTATTTGCACAAATAATCAATGTCACAAATTATTTCCAATCAGCTGGTATAATACTATAATGCAACCTGCAGTGCTCCATATTTTTTGGCAAATACAGGCATAGTAGGAACAACTTTTTATTGTTTAGTACACAATGTTTTCATGGTAATCTGAAAGTTTCAATGAACAAATGCGACAAATAAATATTACTGTAAAACATGTAATTTTACATGTACTTGTAGCACAATCTAGCAAGTAGATTTTTTAAGCCCCAGATTACCAGCTAACGTAAACAGCAGAATAGACGGTATTAGTCTGTAGCTGATCGGTGTGTTTTCCTTTTCCCCCTTTACAGTTCATAATATGCAAGTATAGACATGGTGACTGCAGCCTCAAGAAAACCAAAAAACAAAACAAACAACAACACAAAACAAAAACAACAAAAATTACAGGAGGCTGCTACAAAACAAAACACACTGTAAATTCTTGCATTGTCACAAACAATAGTTCTTTGATAATTCACATCTATTTAGATTACAAGATTCAGTTTTGTCACAAACTCAATTTTAAATTCTGTTCATTGTCCTACAAAACTTTACCATTTTGGATAATCTACAGCCGGGGGAATTAACAGTGATTCATTAACATTAGGTAATGTAAAAACAAGCATGACATATCATCTGTGACTAAATCGGTTTAATACAGATCAGTGTGAAAGATCGCTAGAGAGATGAATTAAGGGCAATATCTTAAAGCTGTGGACATAGATTAGCAGGAAACAACTACCCGGTATTTTCCTTTGTGTCGAGTTTTTTCCTGCAATCTGATACATATGCATAAAGCAATGTTCTTTATGACGGAAATTCATTGAACCAACCTGTTATTGGAATGTATTGTGTACACCAAAACACCTTAAAATTTGATTTCATAATCTTTAATAAGGCTTTAATTTTTATATTTTGGAGTGATATTATGTTTAAAACTTACATAAATGTTTTGTTGTGTTTTGTTATTTCGTAAATTTTTTAATTAATTATTATTTTAATTTTTTTTTGGTCATTCATAAACATGTAATGTCTAGCATTAGGAGTTTGAATTTCTGTATGTTTTGCACTTCAATCATTTCATCGCTCCATATCATAAGTTAACTTTGTGTCTACCAGATCAATTAGTAAAACATCTGGTATTTTATTTCAATTTCCAGTGTTTTACTCTCTTAGTCTAAATATTATTATACATGTAGCCACTTGCTCTTGACACTGTTTTATCTAACTGTATATCTGTGACTTATACTATAATTAAAATGATTACAGATACCATTTAATGATCTGAGTATTAAAAAATTAATGAATCTTCAAGAAAAACTAATTTCCCAAATACGTGTTTTTTCTGAACCCACCCCTCCCCCAACTACATGTATATGTAAGTTTTGTTGAAATAAATAGCTGCACTAGCTACTGCCTTAAGTTAATAGATTTTAAAGAATTCTTTAAAACTAAACAAAAACTATTTTTGTCTTGCACTTGCTGAAATGGAGTTCATTATAATTGGTAATAAAATTGAATGTTTCTACAAAAATTCAAACAAATATTTTATATATAAATATGCATAAACATTAAGCATGTTTTTTTTTAATTCGATTATGTTACAGATTCTTCAATATGCTTTGTGCAAATTATTATTATCTATTTTATTTTTATTGTTTTTGTCTATACATTTTATTTTACAGAGTTTATACTGAAGTTAAAAACATTTCCAGAAATCTCTATTAAAAAAACCTCCTATATTTATCAAATAATTTGATCATTATTTGTTTTACAAATTTTGTCACTTCCTGTTTGTTAGATAATGTTCCTTATCAAGAGCACAACAAACTTGCCACATATAACATCCTTGACCATTTAAAGGCACTGACGCTAGTGTACATATCTTCAGCTAATACAGCTTTATTACTTTTACTTTATTACTATGAAATTAAACATTTATAGTTATGACTTCCAGCTGAAATGAAAATGTTTGACAAATCTAATGTATTTGTGGTCATCTAGGTGGTTCTAAAACATATACCTGTACATATGTAGCTTAAATTTTTTTAAAATTTAATATAGCGGTTGTGGTACACTGGCTAAAATGAGAAATAGCCCAATTGATCCCAGACTGCCCATTAAGTCAGCATTTTACAACTGGGCTAGGTTCAATCGGCTACATGTACATGTAGCTTACAGTAAACAGAAAATGTACAGAACTCACAAACTGGTGTCAGTGTCTTTAATGAATTTCATTTGATGACGAAATGTTGGTTTTTTATGTGTCCAGTAACATTTCACTGAGTGTGTTTGTATTGTTAACAAACTTATTGAGTGGAGTAAAGGTGGGAGTGTGAAATACTGTGTCAGAACAAGATGTACGAAGTTCACTGTGCAGTACAATAACCTAGAATTTAAGCCAGTGAAATTTCGGAAGATTGCTCAACTCACTGCTCCCACTCCCAGAAAGGTTTCAGTGATCACCCATCACTGTTCAATACGACATTAACTGGTGAATACAACGCATTCTCACTGTGACATCACACCGACATTGATTGAACTGCTTTCTGTTACATTCATAGCCACAGATCTGTTTCAAAACTCTCTGCATTCTCGATGTTGATTAAATTTGGTTTTACAGCAGCAGACGTAGCAAAATGTTTTATACATCATGCAATATTCACATTTGATAACTGCTACATGTGTCATAACCAATCAAGTCTTGTAACGTTTGCAAATGGTCACAAAATAATTCAAATATTCTCAATAAAATTCCATAAATAACTGTAAAAATCAACAATCATAAATATTTTCTTGATCTCTGAGATAACAGCATGTGTATTTATGTCTAGTATCTAGTATCATATTAGATATTCTGCAAAGGAATTCATAAGTCCTAGCCAACTGATGGCAATAAAGTGCACATTACGTAATTTCAGCTAGCTTCCACAATGAAAATGTATACCTTACGGTACATGTGGGGACCTAGCACATTTCCCCCTACTTTGTTTTTCATGTTTATATTCATTTGCACAACTTCAAATTATGTGGTGATTCATTACGATCAAAAATTAATGGTCCTAAACATTGGGATCACCACAACTTTATTTATGTATTCTGAAAATGCATGTAAAATATATTTTTCTAGAATAATGTTTGGACACTTGGTGTATAGAACATCAGTAGTCAAACTTATCCCAACAACTGGTTACCTAGGTAAAAGTCATGTGAACCAGCTTTCATGGCTACCACAGATTTTGACATGTCCCCTGTACTACGCTCCTACCAACGAAATATATAAAAAACAACTTTGTTAATTGTTTTATTTTCCACGATTAACAAAGGCTTAGCATCTAAATAGAACATTTAGATCAGTGAACAGAACAATAATTTGTTTTGAGATGATGTAATTATATAATCTACAGAAAGACAATTTGTTTTGAAATGATCGATGTAATTATATAATCAACAGAAAGACAATTTGTTTTGAGATGATGTAATTATATATAATATACAGAAAGACAATTTGTTTTGAGATGATGTAATTATATATTCAAAATAGAATATTTAGATCAGTGACCAGAGAGAGAATTTGTTTTGAGATGATGTAATTATATACAATGTATTTAGATGTCTTGTTAACCAATGAACTGTCAAGGCTGAAAGATGTGATATACTACATGACAATTTTTAATTGTGTATATAATACATGTGTATATACTATGTCAAGTGAAACTCATCAACTGTATTTTTATGTGTATGTTTCAAAGTTGCATGTTGTATATGTTGAAGAAGTTAATAATGAATGTGCATTAAGCCAACCTTAAAAAAACATTTGTTAATGCAACCTGACATGCCATTATTGTAGTTGGCCATGCAGTCAATAATTATGTAATTTTTAAAATGATCTTATTAATGTTAAACAAAAAACCAAAACAATGAAAACTTTATAACTAAAAATAAGCCAGTGATTTTTGGACTTGACCAGGTTACAGGAAACTACAGGCCAAATTTACAAAAAGACTGTTTTTGATCTATACACATGTAACTACAGGTACATGTATGTATATATCGGTACAATGTTTTAATACCTGCATTTAAGAAAAACAGGCTTCATAAATTTGGCCTTACATTTTTATGGTTGGCCTTAAAACAATTGTTTTTAAGGAAATTCCCTAATGCAGCTTTATCCAAAATATCCTTGGACTTTGTTTTATTGGATATGTTTAGTTTTTATTTTTCACTTTGACAATATAATCTGCCATTATTGAAATAAAGCAATAATAAAATGTTAAATATTTAGTAAAAAGATTGTTGTCTTGTATGTATCTGATAATTTAGTTAAAGGCATACGCTACAAATATTTCTACCACTCAAAATGTGCAAATGTTTTACCTATTTATTCTACAAGCATATCAAAACACATATTTGCAAGAAACAAATGGGGTCTCACTGCGCTAGATTTTTTTTTTACACATCTTAGACGTCATGTCATTTTCTCCTATATTGTGGAAAAATACCTTAAAATTGAAATTTGATTTAATCTATACCTAACAAAGAGTTTTTCATGTCAAATTTAATGTATGGGTGCAGTCCTTGGCTTTTGAAAAACCATGGCAAGTGAAAAATCGCACACCTCAAAATGCTTAGGCGAGTGAAAAATTGCACCCATCAAAATGCAAAGGCTAGTGAAAACCAGGCATTATTAATTTATGAAGTAATTGGTACAAATGTACATGTAAATGTAGAGACATATGTTGCTAAAATGAACCAATAAACCAATAATGTGCTTTTCTAATTTTATTGGTTCATTAGTGTAGTCCGACTTCTTTTTACTTTCAGGAATGGAGTTATTAAAAAATGTTAGTAGCAGTATCATAGAAATATAATTATGACAAATACAGATGCAGAGAATTTGATTTTTTAATTACAATATGTGCTATTTAGATAATTTTGTTCACAATTATAGATACCTTTTCAGTGTCAGATGGTTTGGTGAACGTGCAGCTAAACATCTGTAGGAATCAACTTATCTTGAATTTCATTATGTACAACGAATATGATTAGGATAGATGGAATGGGAAAAAACCACTGATACTGAGGAGGTGGTTCAGTTAGAACTATGACCCAAGCATCTCAGGTCTGTGACGTTCTAACAAACATATTGAAACAAACAAAAATCAAATAGTCGGCTATGATCATTGATTACTGTTACTTTATTTTGTACATATATACATGTATAAATAACATACGTAAATTCATTAACCTCTAGTTGAAATACAAATATTTAAATGAAGTTTAAAGATAAAAAAAGAAAAATAATAGATGTAAAAAAAGACTTATGTAAACTAGACCTAGGCCTATTCCTACATACCGATTATCATTTATTTTCCTTCTTTTTGTTATTCAGTTTACTTTGAATTGTCTTCGTCTAAATTTCATTTCTTTTTTAAAGAAAGTAGAACATTACATACTTGCCATTTTCAGGACCTCACGTATACATGTAAGCTTTGTAGGCTAACAGTTACGAACTAATCAAGACAATTTTACCGACTTCGCTGATTTCTGTAACGAGTTCATTTGTGTAGGCTAATTCAATTCCTTTTTTTCTAACTATATGAACAGTATAAATGAGATAGCCGTATCAGAATTTGTGATCTATTACCTTACAAAAGTGGACTGTTTGTAATTAATAATAAATTAAATAGGCAAAGGAGTTTTGATTGGAATGGTATGTCTTTGAAGATGTCTATTAAACCAGTGTTTTCTGATTTGTATAGCAAAGATAAGTACCAGTCATATATTAAAAGCTTGCATGGATATTTCCATTCTTGTCACATTTTTTTCTTCTGGTCTTTCACAAGGTAAGTAGTGGCAATAAATATACACAATTATTTTATGTGCGCTGTTTGTTAAGTTTAACACGCGTTATTTTTAACACTCGCCAGATTGAAATTACGTGCGCTGTATTATCGTGATCGCACTTTAAAAGACACTGATGTGTGTGCATTATCCATTAACGTTTGTACGTTCTTGACCAAAATTCTTAATTATTTCAATATATTTAAACTACAATTTTCTATTTTATTAGCATATTTTGGCTAATATGATTTTTTTCACCACTCAAAAATTCTCACAAATCTTGTATAAAAACTGCTAGCATGTCTACTTGGCCCTACTAAAACTTAAGTAAAAAAGATAGGTCACTGGCCTATTTAAAACAATATTTTAAAACATATATCACTACCCCTTACTATTGGTTTTAATGTTGTACAGTGCAAAAGGCAATAACACAGTCTTGTCTAACTATCAACATTTCTAACAATACTAAAATGTATATAACTCTACAAATAGACCAGAAAGCATCTTATAACACACATGTATGAAAACTTAATGTATAGCACATGAATACAATGCATTATTGGGATTTAGTGGGGGAACATTTAATATCTTGCTCAGCTTGATATTTTTTATGGCAGATTACATTAGTATACTTTTGAATACTGTAGGTGCCCTTTTATAAAGTTGCACGCCTCCCTAGAAAAATTATGCACCCACCCCTGTATGTAATTGTGTATTTATTTGATTTGGGCCAGTATTACATAATACTCAAGTAGCCATCTGTTACACTCGCGATTAGGACCCATGTCTACGATCCGTTGACCGTGTCAATGTCCGCAGTGAACAGGTTTAGGATAAAAGTCACTTTTCATACCCTTGTTTTAACTTTGTACACAATAAATAATAATTATAATATATATTACTGTAATCTCATTTTAAATCAATATTCTGTAAATTGTTGGGGTTTTTTAAATTATAAAATGTTCTTCTTACACAATCAGGTGCATTAGTAATTTTCAAACAAAATATTTTCAATATAAGTTTTGTATTGGAATTTCCCCAGCATTTTGAAGCTGGAAATCATGCACCCAGTTTATTGTTATTGTAAGGAGATGCAAAGTGACGTCATTGTAATACTGATGTCATTCCAATGCAACAAGCTACCGGAGTATTAATATATGCGTACCAGTTATGAGCGTAAACAACACCCAAATATGCCTTTAAAATGAAAGATAAAAAAAATCATCACCATGCACGTACAACTCTGTAAAACCAATGAAGTAAACAGTACAGTTTTTTCAACAACACATAATTAATATAATTTAGTTGATTTGTTAACACATACAGCTATGTACAGTCCACTTTGTGAAAAAGAAAACCAATTAATTGGCATGTAACTATATACTGTATAATGCCTGACTGATACGTGCATCTGCCACTGGATTAGTGCAAAACGAGCCAGGGCTTCACATTGCACTAAAGCTGAGGCAATAAAGGGTGTGCTCAAAATAAGCAAGCCCAAATTAAGTTCAAACATGCTAACCTTAAAATATTTTACCTAAAAATCAATGGAATGTTAAAGGGACATTCCTGAGTTTGCTGCAGTCTTTAAGATGTTGTCGACTAACAGAGACTTTTTAACGATTGTAATTACATATCAAATATATTTTTCTGCATAAAATATTAGTGGCTGTATATTAAACGTGTTTCTGATCGTTCTAATATTTGAACTAGGTTAATTTTCATTTTATTTCCTAAAATATAGTTTTTTCGTACGTACGAAATTCTTTAAAGACAAAATCCAGTTTGGGCTTCTTAGAAATATCAAGACGACCAGAAACGCATTGAATATACAGACACTGATATTCTAAACAAGAAAATATATTTAATATGTAAGTTTAATCGTAGAAATAGTTCATTAGTCGGAAACATCTTACAATGCAACAAACTCAGGAATGTCCCTTTAAGCTTCAATTTCTGAATATGTACAACTCTTTACAAGCTATTACTGACAATTCTTTACTAAAAAGACCTTGGTGTGTCCAGAACAGACAAAAAGCCGGTTGTGCCAAAATTCATGAGATCTAAAGCCCTGAAAGCCTAAGCTATAGTATACATACAGACCCCTGAAGGGAAAAGAAAGAGAGGACATCCGAAAACAACATGGCGCCGAACAGTAGAAATAGAGATGAAGGAGACAGGACACAGTTGGGGCTCCACCGAGAGATTGGCAAGGGATAGACCGGTGTGGAGGAACTTTGTCGCTGCCCTAAATGCCACTAGGCACGACAGGAAATGATAATGATAGTATACAGACAGATTTCAAAGCTGATATTTTACAACTTTTCAGTTGTTTTAACTAATAAAACATTTGAATTTTTGCTAATCCCCCATATTTCTATGATTTATTAACAATTATGATGTACTGAACTTTTTTTTAGATATCACTGAAAACATAAAAAATGTAATATATTTCAGTTTGTGTAACCAACATCTTAATATGCCTTTCAAATGAGAAGATTTTCACATTTAATCCGAATGAGAATGTTTTCACAGTTAAAAACTGAAATAATCGAGTGGAGGTAATCCCAGACATACTTATTGATATTTTTAAAATCTCGTGAGATCATATTGCCCTGGTTTGTACATCTTGAAATATCAATACCCAGCTACATGGTCTACATGTAATCACACTCTCTGTAACACATATTTAAAAAAACATATCATGGAAACATTAATGCTTTCAGCCCCACTACATACAGATGTTTTGGCCACTCACAATTCTAGGCCCATAACCGTAGTCATTTGGGCGCCGGTTATTTATCACTTTACCATATGTTAACTGTAATACTGTACAAGTTTTAAAATGTGATGGTCATTTTATAATTACTGGCCAATTGACCTGATTTGATCATATATACCGCTAGTAGAATAACGTTCATAAGAAGAGGCCACATTATCAATGTGGTCCAAAGCACTGTTAGATGTATACAAATCAGTCAAATCCAGGCCTACATTCAACCAGACGTTTGTCACCATATATCAGTCAAATCCAGGCCTACGTTCAACCAGATGTTTGTCGCCATCTATCAGTCAAATCCAGGCCTACGTTAAACCAGACGTTTGTCGCCATCTATCAGTCAAATCCAGGCCTACGTTCAACCAGACGTTTGTCGCCATCTATCAGTCAAATCCAGGTCTACGTTAAACCAGACGTTTGTCGCCATCTATCAGTCAAATCCAGGCCTACGTTCAACCAGACGTTTGTCGCCATCTATCAGTCAAATCCAGGCCTACGTTCAACCAGACGTTTGTCGCCATCTATCAGTCAAATCCAGGCCTACGTTCAACCAGACGTTTGTCGCCATCTATCAGTCAAATCCAGGCCTACGTTCAACCAGACGTTTGTCGCCATCTATCAGTCAAATCCAGGCCTACGTTCAACCAGACGTTTGTCGCCATCTATCAGTCAAATCCAGGCCTACGTTCAACCAGACGTTTGTCGCCATCTATCAGTCAAATCCAGGCCTACGTTCAACCAGACGTTTGTCGCCATATATCAGTCAAATCCAGGTCTACGTTCAACCAGATGTTTGTCGCCATATATCAGTCAAATCCAGGCCTACGTTCAACCAGACGTTTGTCGCCATATATCAGTCAAATCCAGGTCTACGTTCAACCAGACGTTTGTCGCCATATATCAGTCAAATCCAGGCCTACCTTCAACCAGATGTTTGTCGCCATATATCAGTCGAATCCAGGTCTACATTCAACCAGACGTTTGCGGTCACCTATCAGTCAAATCCAGGCCTACGTTCAACCAGACGTTTGTGGTCACCTATCAGTCAAATCCAGGCCTACGTTCAACCAGACGTTTGCGGTCACCTATCAGTCGAATCCAGGTCTAATCCAGGCCTACGTTAAACCAGACGTTTGTCGCCATCTATCAGTCAAATCCAGGTCTACGTTCAACCAGACGTTTGTGGTCACCTATCAGTCGAATCCAGGTCTAATCCAGGCCTACGTTAAACCAGACGTTTGTCGCCATATATCAGTCAAATCCAGGTCTACGTTCAACCAGATGTTTGTCGCCATATATCAGTCAAATCCAGGCCTACGTTCAACCAGACATTTGTCGCCATCTATCAGTCAAATCCAGGCCTACGTTCAACCAGATGTTTGTCGCCATCTATCAGTCAAATCCAGGCCTACGTTCAACCAGATGTTTGTGGTCACCTATCAGTCAAATCCAGGCCTACGTTCAACCAGATGTTTGTCGCCATCTATCAGTCAAATCCAGGCCTACGTTCAACCAGACGTTTGTCGCCATCTATCAGTCAAATCCAGGCCTACGTTCAACCAGAAGTTTGCGGTCACCTATCAGTCGAATCCAGGTCTACGTTCAACCAGACG
This sequence comes from Gigantopelta aegis, assembly GCF_016097555.1. Taxonomy (NCBI): domain Eukaryota; kingdom Metazoa; phylum Mollusca; class Gastropoda; order Neomphalida; family Peltospiridae; genus Gigantopelta; species Gigantopelta aegis. The sequence goes on from NC_054701.1 coordinate 55,583,683, forward strand.
TTTGCGGTCACCTATCAGTCGAATCCAGGTCTACGTTCAACCAGACGTTTGCGGTCACCTATCAGTCGAATCCAGGTCTACGTTCAACCAGACGTTTGCGGTCACCTATCAGTCGAATCCAGGTCTACGTTCAACCAGACGTTTGCGGTCACCTATCAGTCGAATCCAGGTCTACGTTCAACCAGACGTTTGCGGTCACCTATCAGTCGAATCCAGGTCTACGTTCAACCAGACGTTTGCGGTCACCTATCAGTCGAATCCAGGTCTACGTTCAACCAGACGTTTGCGGTCACCTATCAGTCGAATCCAGGTCTACGTTCAACCAGACGTTTGCGGTCACCTATCAGTCGAATCCAGGTCTACGTTCAACCAGACGTTTGCGGTCACCTATCAGTCGAATCCAGGTCTACGTTCAACCAGACGTTTGCGGTCACCTATCAGTCGAATCCAGGTCTACGTTCAACCAGACATTTGCGGTCACCTATCAGTCGAATCCAGGTCTACGTTCAACCAGACGTTTGCGGTCACCTATCAGTCGAATCCAGGTCTACGTTCAACCAGACGTTTGCGGTCACCTATCAGTCGAATCCAGGTCTAATCCAGGCCTACGTTAAACCAGACGTTTGTCGCCATCTATCAGTCAAATCCAGGCCTACGTTCAACCAGACGTTTGCGGTCACCTATCAGTCGAATCCAGGTCTACGTTCAACCAGACGTTTGCGGTCACCTATCAGTCGAATCCAGGTCTACGTTCAACCAGACGTTTGCGGTCACCTATCAGTCGAATCCAGGTCTACCTTCAACCAGACATTTGTCGTCAACAGTCAGTTAAATCCAGGCCTACGTTCAACCAGATGTTTGTGGTCACCTATCAGTCGAATCCAGGCCTACATTCAGTGAGGTGTGTGTGTGTGTGTGTGTGTGTGTGTGTGTGTGTGTGTGTGTGTGTGTGTATGTGTGTGTTAACATTTGTATTTAGAAACAGCATTTAAGTTTGGAGAGCAATCTGGAAGTGGTCTTATATTAAAACATATTACTGAGTTTTAAACAAATTTTTTTTTTTTTAAATAAAAATATCTGTGTAAATAAAAAAATCTGTTAACAAATTTCCATCAAATTTTATAGATAATCTCATTTTTAGCTGCATTGCTATCGAAGTAATTGATAATGCAGTAAACCGTGACCAAAGGTAGGACCGTGTGTGCTTTATATATGTTGGCTGTGCCATCAGTTGTCTTCATATACCTGCCTTGTAAAATAAGATTTAGCCTATGTAATTTGATGATAATTTGTAACTTTTTTTATTTACACTGAATTCTTTTTCAAAAAATGTTATTCGAATTAGTATGGGTTTAAAAGTTAATAATAAGATTTTTATATGAATTTTAACTTTATTCATTATTATAATATTATAGTTATATGCCAATTCATTGGTTCCCTTTTTACACAAACGGACTGTAATTAAAATGTAATTATGCCAATTATGGTTTATATTTACATACACAAACAGTATTTTGCCACATATTGCATTAAGGCATAAAACTGTCTGAGGTCGATGTTTGCCACACTAAACATATAGCCTAAATACTTTAAAACACATTACTAAAAGCATGTCACAATCTAAACACTGTCTGTATTTAAAAACATCACTGATATCATAAACATATAATCTAATAAGTGCTGTATCTGTAATATATATATATTACTGAAAACATAACACATTTATTGGCACGCACAGCTTGCAATTAAAGCATTTATTTGTCTAAAATCTAATAAAATGCCACCTACATAGCAGAGGCTCATTTATTTTGATTTCTTCACTCATTCATTTTGGATAAGAAAGCAATTCTGGTGTCTAACAAGTGGTAAAGTTGCCAGAGACACCACCACAAACCATTCATTTGCTGTAGAATTAGAGCCAGCTATCAGGTAAGCTATCGTAATTAGATCTCAAAATACAAGCCAGCGAAAAAGGATTTCCAGCAACACACTTTGATAGTGCTCATCAGCATGATGAAAATGAAAATGTTTAGCATTGTCAACTGTTAAATTAAGGCAAGTCTCATTTCAAACACACTTGTCAGACATTCATAGGATCTCCGTAAAAAATACTGGCTAAATGTGAGACAGGATCTGGGTAAGATACTGACTAAATGTGAGACATGATCTGAGTGAGATACTGGCTAAATGTGAGATATGATCTGGGTGAAATACTGACTAAATGTGAGACATGATCTGGGTGAGATACTGGCTAAATGTGAGACATGATCTGAGTGCGATACTGACTAAATGTGAGACAGGATCAGGGTGAGATACTGGCTAAATGTGAGACATGATCTGGGTGAGATACTGGCTAAATGTGAGATATCATCTGGGTGAGATACTGGCTAAATGTGAGACATGATCTGGGTGAGATACTGGTCAAATGTGAGACATGATCCGAGTGAGATACTGGCTAAATGTGAGACATGATCTGGGTGAGATACTGGCTAAATGTGAGACATGATCTGGGTGAGATACTGGTCAAATGTGAGACATGATCTGAATGAGATACTGGCTAAATGTGACATAGGATCTGGGTTGGATACTGGCTCAAATGCGAGATAGGATATGTGTGAGATACTGGCTCAATGTGAGATATTGACTCAATGTGAGATACTGGCTCAATTTAAAATGCTGGCTCATGTGAGACACAATCTGGTTATAAAGATAGTGGCTAATTTTGAGAATCAAATTGGTATTTACAGACCTAGTACAAATTTATTCCGGAATAGATCAAAGTAAAGATAAGATGGCTGGACAAGATGAAGGAATGATCAACAGAAAGGCTGTACTTTCACAGTAATGCTAGATTAGGTACAAGTCAGCCTAACTCATCTCAAGTTGTATGCAGCAGACAGCTTTTGAAAGGAGATATTAGATATGTGAGATATTTGAGAAGTATTTCTGTGAGCAACAGACCACACCCCTACATTGATGCTCTGCTGCTGTGTTTTGTCAGTTGTGTACTTTGCTATTACATCTTTCCAATATCTAATCTGCTGTGATTTAAACTCAGATTAGTGGAGAGTAATCTATACTTGTATAGATGGAATTTTCCACATTGTTAGCCGGCTCGGACATGTGTTTCTGATACTCGATAGTGTTATCTACATCACATGATATCACCTCCCACCAGATAAGCATGTGTGGTATTATAGACAGTTTTATCTAGTGCATTTGAAACAGTATCAAATACAAAGTCGAAAAAAAAATACAGAGAGAGAATTACTGGTGGTATTCATAAAAATAACTAGCCAGTGGACTGGGTGGATGTATTCGTATGGGCATGCAATGGTCTGTGAAATCAAAGGGCAACTCAGTGTCAGTAAACTTGTGCTCTGTGATATACATGCAGGTACTACAATGTGAAGTTACAGTTCGGCTACAACTCAATCAACCAGTCATCTAGCACTGACAGTGTGCATGCAATACAGACTGCTATGTCTAAGGGGAATGTCATATTAAAGAGGACATAACAGTGATAACATACGCCCCACTGGACTTGCACTATTAATACCAATACAGTCCTTAAGGCAACTTACAGGCCCCCTAGACTTGCACTAGTAATACCAATACAGTCCTTAAGACAACTTACACGCCCCCTAGACTTGCACTAGTAATACCAATACAGTCCTTAAGGCAACTTACATGCCCCCTGGACTTGCACTAGTAATACCAATACAGTCCTTAAGGCAACTTACACGCCCCCTAGACTTGCACTAGTAATACCAATACAGTCCTTAAGACAACTTACACGCCCCCTGGACTTGCACTAGTAATACCAATACAGTCCTTAAGGCAACTTACACGCCCCCTAGACTTGCACTAGTAATACCAATACAGTCCTTAAGACAACTTACACGCCCCCTGGACTTGCACTAGTAATACCAATACAGTCCTTAAGGCAACTTACACGCCCCCTAGACTTGCACTAGTAATACCAATACAGTCCTTAAGACAACTTACACGCCCCCTGGACTTGCACTAGTAATACCAATACAGTCCTTAAGACAACTTACACGCCCCCTGGACTTGCACTAGTAATACCAATACAGTCCTTAAGGCAACTTACACGCCCCCTAGACTTGCACTAGTAATACCAATACAGTCCTTAAGACAACTTACACGCCCCCTGGACTTGCACTAGTAATACCAATACAGTCCTTAAGGCAACTTACACGCCCCCTGGACTTGCACTAGTAATACCAATACAGTCCTTAAGACAACTTACACGCCCCCTGGACTTGCACTAGTAATACCAATACAGTCCTTAAGGCAACTTACAGGCCCCCTGGACTTACAGGCCCCCTGGACTTACACTAGTAATACCAATACAGTCCTTAAGGCAACTTACACGCCCCCTAGACTTGCACTAGTAATACCAATACAGTCCTTAAGACAACTTACACGCCCCCTGGACTTGCACTAGTAATACCAATACAGTCCTTAAGGCAACTTACACGCCCCCTGGACTTGCACTAGTAATACCAATACAGTCCTTAAGGCAACTTACAGGCCCCCTGGACTTGCACTAGTAATACCAATACAGTCCTTAAGGCAACTTACAGGCCCCCTGGACTTGCACTAGTAATAATACAGTCCTTAAGACAACTTACAGGCCCCCTGGACTTGCACTAGTAATACCAATACACTAAGGCAACTTACACGCCCCCTAGACTTGCACTAGTAATACCAATACAGTCCTTAAGGCAACTTACAGGCCCCCTGGACTTGCACTAGTAATACCAATACAGTCCTTAAGACAACTTACACGCCCCCTGGACTTGCACTAGTAATACCAATACAGTCCTTAAGGCAACTTACACGCCCCCTAGACTTGCACTAGTAATACCAATACAGTCCTTAAGACAACTTACACGCCCCCTGGACTTGCACTAGTAATACCAATACAGTCCTTAAGGCAACTTACAGGCCCCCTGGACTTGCACTAGTAATACCAATACAGTCCTTAAGGCAACTTACAGGCCCCCTGGACTTGCACTAGTAATACCAATACAGTCCTTAAGACAACTTACAGGCCCCCTGGACTTGCACTAGTAATACCAATACAGTCCTTAAGGCAACTTACACGCCCCCTAGACTTGCACTAGTAATACCAATACAGTTCTTAAGGCAACTTACAGGCCCCCTGGACTTGCACTAGTAATACCAATACAGTCCTTAAGGCAACTTACAGGCCCCCTGGACTTGCACTAGTAATACCAATACAGTCCTTAAGGCAACTTACAGGCCCCCTAGACTTGCACTAGTAATACCAATACAGTCCTTAAGGCAACTTACACGCCCCCTAGACTTGCACTAGTAATACCAATACAGTCCTTAAGACAACTTACACCCCCCCTGGACTTGCACTAGTAATACCAATACAGTCCTTAAGGCAACTTACAGGCCCCCTGGACTTGCACTAGTAATACCAATACAGTCCTTAAGGCAACTTACACGCCCCCTAGACTTGCACTAGTAATACCAATACAGTCCTTAAGGCAACTTACACATATGAATGAATGTTTAATGACATCCCCACATAAAAATCCACATCAGCTAGTGGGTAAGTACATGGATATGATCCCATTAACAGCTACATGTATTATAGATTAGTTTTTCTGAAAATTACATCACAGAACAATTTCTTCCAAAAATCAGCATGTTAATGCTATTTACTTTTAATAATTGGATCACAAAATTCTTAAGACAATTTCTGACACTAACATAACTGTAAATAAGAAAACATTATTCTACTGAATTTCTTATTTTTCTAGTATTCCCAAGTATAATTGTGTACAAGTGAAACAAAAATAACTAAGATTATAAATTTATCACAAATTCATTATTGATTAAAAGTAAAGTTGTGATCACAACATAACAATCCATTTATAAATGTATTGTTGAACAACATTTTAAAAGTTATTCTTAATAGCAATATATTCAAAATGTATTAAATATAAATTAGTTTTGCCTCTTCTGAAATGACAAATATAGGCTGCAGTTTTTATTTTATATTTCACTTAGGTTATCAGCAGAGAACATATTAAAACAGAATTACAGGTCAAATTCAAATGTGAATATTTCATATTGGTGCTTTACGCTACCCAGAACGAAATAAAATATGTAATTTTCATTTCCGTGCAAACAAAAGAGAGTACACTAAATCAAATGTGAGGCATCATTTGTTTCATTGATAAATCAACCGAGTGGAGATTGGCCCGGTAGCTAGACCATATGGAGACTGAGGCATCATTTGTTTCATTGATAAATCAACCAGAGTGGAGATCGCCCGGTAGCTAGACCATATGGAGACTGAGGCATCATTTGTTTCATTGATAAATCAACCGAGTGGAGATCGCCCGGTAGCTAGACCATATGGAGACTGAGGCATCATTTGTTTCATTGATAAATCAACCGAGTCGAGATCGCCCGGTAGCTAGACCATATGGAGACTGAGGCATCATTTGTTTCATTGATAAATCAACCGAGTCGAGATCGCCCGGTAGCTTGACCATATGGTGACTGAGGAACAATTTGTTTCATTGATAAATCAACCAGAGTGGAGATCGCCCGGTAGCTAGACCATATGGAGACTGAGACATCATTTGTTTGATTGATAAATCAACCAGAGTGGAGATCGCCTGGTAGCTAGACCATATGGAGACTGAGGCATCATTTGTTTCATTGATAAATCAACCAGAGTGGAGATCGCCCGGTAGCTAGACCATATGGTGACTGAGGCATCATTTGTTTCATTGATAAATCAACCGAGTGGAGATTGGCCTGTAGCTAGACCATATGGAGACTGAGACATCATTTGTTTGATTGATAAATCAACCGAGTGGAGATGGCCCGGTAGCTAGATCATATGGAGACTGAGGCATCATTTGTTTCATTGATAAATCAACCAGAGTGGAGATCGCCCGGTAGCTAGACCATATGGTGACTGAGGCATCATTTGTTTCATTGATAAATCAACCGAGTGGAGATTGGCCTGTAGCTAGACCATATGGAGACTGAGACATCATTTGTTTGATTGATAAATCAACCGAGTGGAGATTGCCCGGTAGCTAGACCATATGGAGACTGAGGCATCATTTGTTTCATTGATAAATCAACCAGAGTGGAGATCGCCCGGTAGCTAGACCATATGGTGACTGAGGCATCATTTGTTTCATTGATAAATCAACCGAGTGGAGATCGGCCTGTAGCTAGACCATATGGAGACTGAGGCATCATTTGTTTGATTGATAAATCAACCGAATGGAGATCGGCCTGTAGCTAGACCATATGGAAACTGAGGCATTTGTTTGATTGATAAATCAACCAGAGTGGAGATCGGCCTGTAGCTAGACCATATGGAGACTGAGGCATCATTTGTTTGATTGATAAATCAACCGAGTGGAGATCGGCCGGTAGCTAGACCATATGGTGACTGAGACATCATTTGTTTGATTGATAAATCAACCGAGTGGAAATCACCCGGTAGCTAGACCATATGGAGACTGAGGCATCATTTGTTTCATTGATAAATCAACCGAGTGGAGATCGGCCTGTAGCTAGACCATAAGGAGATTGAGGCATCATTTGTTTCATTGATAAATCAACCGAGTTGGGATCGGCCTGTAGCTAGACCATAAGGAGATTGAGGCATCATTTGTTTCATTGATAAATCAACCGAGTTGGGATCGGCCTGTAGCTAGACCATAAGGAGACTGAGGCCATGGAAAACCCATGAGACATGCAAATGAAGGTGGACCGAGTGCATCTGTGTGAGCACAGCTACCTAACGAGATAATCATGTGATATGAAAATCCATACAGTATCTCTTAAAGTTTTGCATTGTTTGTGTGACCCGTAAACAGTGACATGATCAATGATCTCAATTTGAAAGCAGCGAGCCCATGATAAAAATGTCAAAGTTCATGTAAGGCGAGAACATGTTATTGATTTCACGTCACGAGACTGGCAGACACTTGTATTGAATTGCAATCACAGTTATTCATTGAATAAAAACAAACCGGACAGATAATCAAATCAGTGTGTTACCAGCTTGGTAATACGCTAGCGGCAAACTATGTGCAAGGACAAGAATAAACCCAAAACTCAAGTACACGTTTGAACTGCCTCAATAATGGTTGTAAACAATTCAAAATCAAGCATATTTTTTAACATATCCATCAACCCAGCTGATACAGTGATATAGTGCTGGCTAGTGTTAGGAGAGGGCCAAAAACACAAAAGCAATATGGATCTCTCTTGGCCATGTCTAGTTTGAAGGATGTTTACCTCTAAATTCAGTACTCCACATGCAAAACATAAAATACTAAAAAAAAAAAAAAAAAAAAAATAAATAAAAATGTCCAGAAAGTGCCAAAAGGAAGGTTCAACTTAACACACACACACCCCCCCCCCCCCCCCAACCCACAACAGATTAGGCTTAAAGGAATGCTTGGACAAGGCTTTTGGACTGGTTGGCATATTCAACAATATTTGATGCACATTATTGCTTAATATAGTATATTGGTATATTTAATTATAAAATGGTATAAATGTGACGGTTATTATATATAACAGGCAAAGCCATTTTGCTCCATCCCAGTGTATCCATCTTCGATCTGGCAAGCCGGTAGTTATGTAATACTTCACACGTCACATCAGGAATTAGTCTTAGAACTGAAGAAACAAAATGTTTGCAGGATGATGAAACAGGCATGCAATGTTCTGTAATAATATCATCCCAGTAAGTCAGCAATAAGTATATATTATTTTCCAATACAAAATAAACCACCATTGTCAAAGTGGCTACAAAACAAGTCAAAATAACTGTCCTGTAATGTACAATATTTTGTCCATGCATTAACTTGCGATATATTTCAATAACCCTACGTACTGAAATGATAAATGGACGGTTTAATTAGTTTATTGTTTTATTCTTTTAGTTGTCTCCACCTGTGATTCCTGATTGGCAGACTGCGTATATTTGGTACGTAACCAGACAAGGCAATTTCCACCATTTTGACACATAAAGAATACGTACCAGTATAATTATTAACATCACAGGGTATTGTGATGCATTTTTTACCAATCTGATGTGTCATGACATGTCCTAATATTAGTCTTTGTTTAATGGTGGAAATCGTTGACACTTATGTTATTAGCATGTAGTGGATCAGGACCTATATGTCACCATATTGCTGAAGAAAATTAAAACATTCTGTAACATATAACCTGTCACACCTAAAATGGTAATGGACATTATCAACCGACAGGGTTTATTGCTGTAAATAATGATGTAAAACACTTGATTAAGTAGACTGTCCCATCTAAAATCACAGAACTGACCAATTACGTAGTCCTGAAGAAAAGAAAATTATTACTTTGTTATCGTGGATGCATGGTCGTTTTTACTCAAACATACCAATAGGCCTAATAGTATGCATTGTTTCTTTGGATTTTTTCAGAGGAAAAAATACTATAACCCCATTTCGTTCGTTAATGCAGATTGAACTATATTTAGTTAAATAGTTTATTATATTATCAGGACATTTATGTTGTTTTACAAGTCAGGTTGTCATAAATTACTGCGTTTATTTACACTGTGTATACAGGACCTGACAGAAGCTGATTTCACTTCCTGCCAAGCTAGAGTACCGGATGCGATTGAAATAAAAATAAAAATAGCTGCCCCCAGTTAGCATGAATAATCAAGATTTTTATTAATTCTAAAATTACGTGTTTTTCATTTCTTAAAGTGTCAGTATGTGTTGGTGGACCGGGTATGCATGTTTCCAATACATACAGCTAATATTTGACTTCACCACCCCTTTAAAGTCACTAACCCTAGATTTAGGGGTACAGTGTTTGAGAAAAAACACTACATTTTTTCATCAGCATTTTCCCACAGGCTGGACAGCACAAACCACAGCATTTGATATACCATACCATGGTGTGGCACTGGTTGTGATGGGGGAAATAATCAGAGAATGAAAGAAAAAGAACTGTTTTATTCAACGACGCACTCAACACATTTTATTTATGGTTATATGGCGTCAGACATATGGTTAAGGACCACACAGATATTGAGAGAGGAAACCCGCTGTCGCCACTTCATGGGCTACTCTTTTTGATTAGCAGCAAGGGATCTTTTATATGCACTATCCCACAGACAGGGTAGTACATACCACAGCCTTTGATATACCAGTCGTGGTGCACTGACAGGGATTGATCCCACACCAACTGCGCATCGAGTGAGTGCTGTACCACTGGGCTACATCCCGCCCCAATCAGAGAATGAGTCCATTGAGTCATGGTCAATCTTGTGACCAAAGCATCTGAGGTGAGCCTTGACTAAGCTAGATCCCGCCCACTTAGATATCTTATTACTTATTACAATACAGTAAAGACATAGCAGCCACCAGTAAACAGAGAGGTGTGGGTCACTGTTCAAGCATGTGTATAATGAACACAATCATGGGAGGTAGCCGGTACTGGGATGCAAACCCAGTACAAAAAAAAAGAAATTAAAGTTTATTTTGTTTAATGACAGCACTAGAGCACATTGATTAATTAATCATTGGCTATTGAATATTAAACAAACCCAGTACCTACCAGCCGTATAAATTTGATGGCTTAACCGCTACACCACCGAGGCGGGTCAAGGAGCTAACCTTTATTTTTTTGCATTATTTATATAGCACCTACAGCTATGCTTGTACTCACAACACACTGTTAGTGTTTCCCTAATAACATCAAACAATTTAATAATATACACAGTATGCTGTGAATTTATTGTTTTACCAGTTTAGCAGATACACGTGGGATCAACATAACACTAGCACTGAGTTAATCTGATCAGTGGGGAGAGGACTGGGGGCATAGTAAACATGTTTGTATCTAGTGCTTGGAAACCATACACCACACAGTAGGTACAGTAATTGGCTGAAGGTTGTTGACTCACACTGTAAACAGGTTCAGGCACATGCCCAGGCTGAACATAAACAGTGCAACCAGAAGTAACTCACACTAGGTGAAACTACAATACTGATTACACACTCTGACAACCAGAAGTAACTCACACTAGGTGAAACTACAATACTGATTATACTAGACAACAAGAAGTTACTCACACTAGGTGAAACTACAATACTGATTACACACTCTGACAACCAGAAGTAACTCACACTAGGTGAAACTACAGTACTGATTATACTAGACAACAAGAAGTTACTCACACTAGGTGAAACTACAATACTGATTACACACTCTGACAACCAGAAGTAACTCACACTAGGTGAAACTACAGTACTGATTACACACTCTGACAACCAGAAGTTACTCACACTAGGTAAAACTACAGTACTGATTACACACTCTGACAACCAGAAGTAACTCACACTAGGTGAAACTACAGTACTGATTATACTAGACAACAAGAAGTTACTCACACTAGGTGAAACTACAGTACTGATTACACACTTTGACAACCAGAAGTAACTCACACTAGGTGAAACTACAGTACTGATTACACACTCTGACAACCAGAAGTAACTCACACTAGGTGAAACTACAGTACTGATTACACACTCTGACAACCAGAAGTAACTCACACTAGGTGAAACTACAGTACTGATTATACTAGACAACAAGAAGTTACTCACACTAGGTGAAACTACAGTACTGATTACACACTCTGACAACCAGAAGTAACTCACACTAGGTGAAACTACAGTACTGATTATACTAGACAACAAGAAGTTACTCACACTAGGTGAAACTACAATACTGATTACACACTCTGACAACCAGAAGTTACTCACACTAGGTAAAACTACAGTACTGATTACACACTCTGACAACCAGAAGTAACTCACACTAGGTGAAACTACAGTACTGATTATACTAGACAACAAGAAGTTACTCACACTAGGTGAAACTACAGTACTGATTACACACTCTGACAACCAGAAGTAACTCACACTAGGTGAAACTACAGTACTGATTACACACTCTGACAACCAGAAGTAACTCACACTAGGTGAAACTACAGTACTGATTATACTAGACAACAAGAAGTTACTCACACTAGGTGAAACTACAATACTGATTACACACTCTGACAACCAGAAGTTACTCACACTAGGTAAAACTACAGTACTGATTACACACTCTGACAACCAGAAGTAACTCACACTAGGTGAAACTACAGTACTGATTATACTAGACAACAAGAAGTTACTCACACTAGGTGAAACTACAATACTGATTACACACTCTGACAACCAGAAGTTACTCACACTAGGTAAAACTACAGTACTGATTACACACTCTGACAACCAGAAGTAACTCACACTAGGTGAAACTACAGTACTGATTATACTAGACAACAAGAAGTTACTCACACTAGGTGAAACTACAATACTGATTACACACTCTGACAACCAGAAGTAACTCACACTAGGTGAAACTACAGTACTGATTATACTAGACAACAAGAAGTTACTCACACTAGGTGAAACTACAATACTGATTACACACTCTGACAACCAGAAGTAACTCACACTAGGTGAAACTACAGTACTGATTACACACTCTGACAACCAGAAGTAACTCACACTAGGTAAAACTACAGTACTGATTACACACTCTGACAACCAGAAGTAACTCACACTAGGTGAAACTACAGTACTGATTATACTAGACAACAAGAAGTTACTCACACTAGGTGAAACTACAGTACTGATTACACACTTTGACAACCAGAAGTAACTCACACTAGGTGAAACTACAGTACTGATTACACACTCTGACAACCAGAAGTAACTCACACTAGGTGAAACTACAGTACTGATTACACACTCTGACAACCAGAAGTAACTCACACTAGGTGAAACTACAGTACTGATTATACTAGACAACAAGAAGTTACTCACACTAAGTGAAACTACAGTACTGATTACACACTCTGACAACCAGAAGTAACTCACACTAGGTGAAACTACAGTACTGATTATACTAGACAACAAGAAGTTACTCACACTAGGTGAAACTACAATACTGATTACACACTCTGACAACCAGAAGTTACTCACACTAGGTAAAACTACAGTACTGATTACACACTCTGACAACCAGAAGTAACTCACACTAGGTGAAACTACAGTACTGATTATACTAGACAACAAGAAGTTACTCACACTAGGTGAAACTACAGTACTGATTACACACTCTGACAACCAGAAGTAACTCACACTAGGTGAAACTACAGTACTGATTACACACTCTGACAACCAGAAGTAACTCACACTAGGTGAAACTACAGTACTGATTATACTAGACAACAAGAAGTTACTCACACTAGGTGAAACTACAATACTGATTACACACTCTGACAACCAGAAGTTACTCACACTAGGTAAAACTACAGTACTGATTACACACTCTGACAACCAGAAGTAACTCACACTAGGTGAAACTACAGTACTGATTATACTAGACAACAAGAAGTTACTCACACTAGGTGAAACTACAATACTGATTACACACTCTGACAACCAGAAGTTACTCACACTAGGTAAAACTACAATACTGATTACACACTCTGACAACCAGAAGTTACTCACACTAGTGAAACTACAATACTGATTACACACTCAGACAACAAGAAGTTACTCACACTAGGTGAACTACAGTACTGATTACACACTCTGACAACCAGAAGTTACTCACACTAGTGAAACTACAGTACTGATTACACACTCAGACAACAAGAAGTTACTCACACTAGTGAAACTACAATACTGATTACACACTCAGACAACAAGAAGTTACTCACACTAGGTGAAACTACAATACTGATTACACACTCTGACAACCAGAAGTTACTCACACTAGTGAAACTACAATACTGATTACACACTCTGACAACCAGAAGTTACTCACACTAGGTGAACTACAGTACTGATTACACACTCTGACAACCAGAAGTTACTCACACTAGTGAAACTACACTACTGATTACACTCTAGACAACCAGATGTTACTCACACTAGTGAAACTACAGTACTGATTACATTCTAGACAACCAGAAGTTACTCACACTAGTGAAACTACAGTACTGATTACACACTCAGACAACTAGAAGTTACTCACACTAGGTGAAACCACAGTACTGATTACACACTCTTGACAACCAGAAGTTACTCACACTAGGTGAAACTACAGTACTGATTACATTCTAGACAACCAGAAGTTACTCACACTAGTGAAACTACAGTACTGATTACATTCTAGACAACCAGAAGTTACTCACACTAGTGAAACTACAATACTGATTACATTCTAGACAACCAGAAGTTACTCACACTAGTGAAACTACAATACTGATTACACTCTAGACAACCAGAAGTTACTCACACTAGGTAAAACTACAACACTAATTACACCCTATATACAACAATGCTGCTAATCAGAGAGTGGCTCATTGTATAGCAACAGCAGGATTTTTCCATGTGTAGCAAGGAATCTTTAATATGCCCTTTCCCACCGACAGCTAGGATAGCAGATACCATGCCTTTTGATGTACCAGTCGTGGGGCAATGGTTGAGATGGGAAAATACCCAATAAGAAAATGGGTCCACCAAGGGGGTTTGATATTCTGCAACTAAAGCCCCTGACAAAGCCAGAACTTTCCACCAAGGGGGTTCGATATTCTGCGACTAAAGCCCCTGACAAAGCCAGAACTTTCCACCAAGGGGGTTTGATATTCTGCGACTACAGCCCCTGACAAAGCCAGAACTTTCCACCAAGGGGGTTTGATATTCTGCGACTATAAAGCCCCTGACAAAGCCAGAACTTTCCACCAAGGGGGTTTGATATTCTGCGACTAAAGCCCCTGACAAAGCCAGAACTTTCCACCAAGGGGGTTTGATATTCTGCGACTAAAGCCCCTGACAAAGCCAGAACTTTCCACCAAGGGGGTTCGATCTTCTGCGACTAAAGCCCCTGACAAAGCCAGAACTTTCCACCAAAGGGGTTCGATCTTCTGCGACTAAAGCCCCTGACAAAGCTAGAACTTTCCACCAAGGGGGTTCGATCTTCTGCGACTAAAGCCCCTGACAAAGCCAGAACTTTCCACCAAGGGGGTTCGATATTCTGCGACTAAAGCCCCTGACAAAGCCAGAACTTTACACCAAGGGGGTTCGATATTCTGCGACTAAAGCCCCTGACAAAGCTAGAACTTTCCACCAAGGGGGTTCGATCTTCTGCGACTAAAGCCCCTGACAAAGCCAGAACTTTCCACCAAGGGGGTTCGATATTCTGCGACTAAAGCCCCTGACAAAGCCAGAACTTTCCACCAAGGGGGTTCGATATTCTGCGACTAAAGCCTCTGACACAGCTAGAACTTTCCATTCATGTATTCATTTCATTTTAACTTGATTTACGTGCTTATATCCAATTATCATCCAAGTATGCTGTCGTGGACATACATTTAAGCTATTTTGATCGACTGTCAAAACAGTTAAAAAGTTTGTTTGTTTTGTTTAACGACACCACTAGAGCACATTGATATATTAATCATCTGCTACTAGATGTCAAATATTTGGTAATTTTGACATATAGTCTCGAGACAAAACCTGCTACATTTTTTCATTAGTAGCACCATCCCACAGACAGGATAGCACATACCTCGGCCTTTGATATACCAGTCGTGGTGCACTGGATGGAATGAGAAATAGCCCAATGGGCCCACTGATGGGGATTGATCCCAAACTGACCTTACATCAAGCGAACGCTTTACCACTGGGCTACGTCACGCTCTTCTGTCAAAACAAAGGTAAATGGTTAGTTGTCAGTGATTAGTGAGACAGAAGTCAGTGTCGTGGCCTTATACCACCCCGCTGAGCCTTTAGAACTGTCCAGTTGGTACTGTTGACTCTGTTCTGGGATCATACAGACACAGTACCTATACCAGTCTTAAAGGATAACTTTTAATATAACAACTCGTAACTATGAGTTACCTGGTTTCAATTTATTTAACTGTACTATACTTGATACCATATATCTGATGCCATATAACTGTAAATAAAATGTGTTGAGTGCGTCATTCAATAAACCATTTCCTTTTTTTCCTTTCTCCTAATATTTGATTACAACTTGGCAAAACAATTTGTTTTGGGTCTGGTTTTAACTTTATTAGAAAGTTAACCTTTAAGACTAATGGCTTAATTAACCATTAATATAAACATAGTGTACCTCAGCTGTTTGGGCGAGAAAAAGACACGGTGTTATGGTTGTTACAAATTGGCCTGACTGTAGCTTGTATTACTAACTCCATGAGTATCACTTTGTGAACACGCCCAATACAATCCACCAATACAGGGATATTAAAGGAAGTAGGAACTAAGCTATTTAGGTCAAGTGCATACCAGAACCATACAATGTATTGTCATGTGTGTTGAATTTAATTTAATATATACCTTTCCTGTTCATAGCAGTGATACATACAGTTGAACACAATTTAATTGTACATCCATTTTATTTATTTAGAAAATGGGATTGCACAATTGCTGAGTAAGCGAAAGACAAATTTAATAGTTCTGCCTCTTTCTGGGATTAGTAATGTAATGAATAAAGTAGCAGAATGTAATGTAATGAATAAAGTACATGATCAGGCAATGTTGTTAGTAATGTAATGAATAAAGTACATGACCAGGCAATGTTGTTAGTAATGTAATGAATAAAGTACATGACCAGGCAATGTTGTTAGTAATGTAATGAATAAAGTACATGATCAGGCAATGTTGTTAGTTAAAAACAGAGAAAAGAATAATATGTACTTTTGATGAAGGAAGGAAATGGTTTATTTAACGATGCACTCAACACATTTTATTTATGGAGTCAGACATATGATTAAGGACCACACATATATTGAGGGAGGAAACCCGCTGTCACCACTTCATGGGTTACTCTTTTAGATTAGCAGCAAGGGATCTTTTATATGCACCATTCCATAGACAAGATAGCACATACCACGGCCTTTGATGTACCAGTCATGGTGCACTGGCTGGAGCGAGAATTTTTATGAAATTCATTGGAATATAAACTAAGAAATTTTATAATTTTGTCTGAATCTGAAGTATCTCTATTTGAAAACTGAGACCGAGTGATATCTTTTCCCACTTAGATACAAAGTTTTTGTTTACCGTACTTTAAACTGTACTATAGCTTGTACATGCAGAGTCATGTTGTGCAACAAGTGTGTGTGTGTGTGTGTGTACGCACATGTGTGTGTGTGTGTGTGCATACGTGCATGTGTGTGCGAGTGTGTGCATGCGTGTGTGTGTGTGTGTGTGTGTGTGTGTATGTGTGTGTGGAGATTGTTGATGGTCTTGTGGGCCCCATTTAAAAAAAAAAAAATTAATACATATATCTATATTTTTTAAGCATAACTAATTTTACTGTAATTTCATATCTAATATAATTTGATATATCAGTGTCTATCGATCCACACTGTTTGACGTTCCATGTAGCAGATCTGCTGTAGATGATATCACATGCATGAACCCAAAACATGTCATAAAACTATCCATGGAAGGATTTTATTTTAATGGTCTTGTACTTGACTTATACACACACAAACTATATAGAATTAAAATGAAAATACACACAACATAAATGTATTCAACCTTTAATAAACAACTGGTTCAACCTTTTAGAATTTTAAAACAAGTACTGAAGTACATGTAGAGGTTTTGCCTTTAATATGACTGCATTTCATCTTAAAGGGCTGAACAACTCAGTGAACTGGACAAGTTTAGTCATATCTTTCAGCTATCCTGTTGTTGTTTTTTTAAATTTATTATACACAAGCACTCTTCTGAATATAATATCTTTGATTAATAAATAATGATATATATCTATATAACTTTTACAAGGCCATTGAAGTTGATTTGTGTCTATAAAAACTGAATAAAGTATATATTTTTCTAGCTGAAGTACATGTCTGAGCTGCCCGTCTCCCACCATTCAGTAGACTGTGAGGTTATGTCATATAGTCCTGTTACCTGACAAATACATAATGACAGAGGGACATGTGTTTAAACACACTCCACCGGCCTGCAGTGATGTGTTTTGACATTCCCCATATTGATCAGGGCTCAGCCACATGGCTTTGTGCAGTTTCACACACATCATACCACCAGAAACATTGCATCTATTCTGCTACAATTTTATTTTATAAATATATCCTTTGTCATCCACAACTGTGTATAGTGTGTAAATTCCTTCCTGGTCTGTCTGTAGTTTAAAATTTGCTGAGGTGTCATTAAACACTCCTGTCCTTTCCTACTACTGCTGAAGTGGTCATACTAACAGACGCAGAACGACACAGTCCACAGAAAATGTTGATGTGAACAAAGTTTCAGACAGTATCATTGGCCAGATCTGAAGTAGACGTTGTCAATCTGAATCTGCTGGTGACCAGCTAGAGATTTCATATTGACCAGACTTTAACATAACTACAGATAAATATAAAACCTATCTGAAGTATTACAATCATTTTTTTAAATTTCTCAATACCTGGTTTAGCTCTGGGTGAGCAGACATATTGGCCAAATTGTCTATTAAACTTAAAAAATGGCTGAAACACAGTTACTTTCTAACAAAATATAAATGATTACATGAAATTATTTTGACAAATTAAAATAAAATTTGTTAATTGTTTTTAAAATTTGCAACTGGTGAATTTGACAAATGCCAGAGCTAGGTAGCCCTGGAAGAGGCTGTTTATATTTGTTAACCTCATGTACTAAACAATAGTAACTTGTGTCAATATTATACAATTACAGCATCTTTGATTTAGGGGTGTGTGGGACATAGCCCAGTGGTAAAGCACTCACCTCATGCACAGTCGGTTAGGGATCAATCCCCGTCAGTGGGATCATTAGGCTATTTCTCATTCCAGCCAGTGCACAACTGGTATGTTAAAGACTGTGGTATGTGCCATCCTGTTTGTGGGATGGTCCATATAAAAGAGCCCTTGCTACTAATGGAAAAATGCAGCAGGTTTCCTCTCTGACTATGTCAAAATTACCAATTATTTATTAATCAAACTTTAACTTTGATTTAGGCCAGCACTACACCAAGTAGCATCTTACCGAGTGAAAACAATGTTGAAACACCTCAAAGTTTAAACAGACCGCAGTGTACAGCAATACCTACAGCCATTGGTGAGATATGTGACAGCTTTTTGTAACAAAATGTCTTTTTATCTCACTGACAAAGTGAAGCATTTCAAGTTAACTAAAATCAGTGAATGTACTGGGCACTGATGTAATTCAAACATGTCGTCTGTCACTAAGCAATTTCAGCTCTCATTTTAAAAATAATGTTAAAGGTGAGATGTTATAGTGTTTATGGTGACTGAAATGTTTCATGTACGTGTAGCATATACGCTTTATTCACAGGTTACTTGTGTTGCCTGTGTGATTTGATTTGGTGTTAGGCACCCTATAGCATATATTCACTACATAATTACAAGTTGATGTTTTGTGTCATTTAATATAATTTTTTTTTTTTTAATTGAAACTATTTAACATTAATACTGGTTAACTAGCCACTATCACCTTGACCATTGCACTCACAACTACATATATATATATATATATATACAATGTATATATGCTGAGAACGGAGTTTGCACAAAAGTCAGTATCAATAACAAGGCCTATATCTCAAAGTTAAAGATATCAATGATCTCTTTACACATGGTAACTAATCATCCAAAACTCATCTTAAATATGTAATACATCTACTTGACCTGGAATTAGAAATATCATACTGTTAAGCTGTTAAGCGAATAATGTTAACATCTTCAGTCTTACTAGTTAGTTTACAAAGGTTACTTATAATCTATGAAACTCTGAACAGATTTAAAGAACTTAATTTCTAATCTCATTTTAACATATTATTAGGCCACTCAATTATGTTTCAGTAAAATCTAGAGTTCTGCAGGGTTTTTTCTTAATTGATCCGACATTAAAAAAACCAACCCACAAATGAAATAAATTGGTTTTGTGTATCCCTTTTCTCTTCTGTTCTTATTTGTACATCACTACTGGTATACCAAAGACCATGGTATGTGCTATCCTGTCTATGGAATGGTGCATATAAAAGATCCCTTGCTACTAATAGCGGGTTTCCTTTCTTAGACTATATGTCAAAATTAACACATGTTTGACATCCAATAGCTGATGATCAATAAATCAATGTGCTCTAGACGTGTCATTAAACAAAACAAAACAATTATCAGTACATAACTGTGAGCTTGTTCAGCACACATTCAAAAAGTTACTACGAAGGAAAACAACAATAGTCATAAAAAAAACAAATCGTAGGGGAAGGGAGATAACCACTGAAGAGAATGCTAAAACCAGACCACAGGAATAATTTATTTATCATACACTGACTGGTCAATAATCAGTGCTGATAAACTACAACAGCTAAAATGGATATGACTTAATTCAGAAATAACATATAGCCTTCAAACAATTCTCATGGTTTCCTACACTGTTGGTGTTTAACACAGAAGGTTTGAAGTTTGGAAGCTTTTAGTCGGCATATCAAGTTAAGCACCCATAAAGGAAGTAACCACTGTAAAGCTACACATCTTCCATAAAGGAAGTAACCACTGTAAAGCTACACATCTTCCATAAAGGAAGTAACCACTGTAAAGCTACACATCTTCAAATAAGAAGAATCTGTGTCATGTTAAATAAAAAGATATAGGATCTTTTTACAATAAAACAAATGAAAACAAAAGCAAAATTAAAAAATAATAATTTGAAAAACCACTCCAAAACCCACCCAGTTAAGTCTCCTATCTTTTGTTTGTTTATCTATTCATTCATCCATTCATTCACCCATCCATCAAACCTACCCAGTCACCCACCCAGCAAACCCATCCATTCATATATAAACTAGTTTCTGTTTGTTTGTTTGTTTTGGGGGTTGGGTAGTCTCTTTTTTTATTTATAAAAGACTTGCAAATCTCCTTCTACCCACCCAAATAAAATTAAGTATATTTTTATTACCTCAATATTTTCCATCCATCCATCCATCCATCAATTGTTTTGCTCATTTGTGTGTTCAACTACATGTATGACATGAAAACAGATCCAAACACCACTAACCAATCCATATCTACCCATCCGTCAATGCTTGCTTAGTTAATTAGATGATCTGGAGTGCACAGCCATTCTACACGAGACACACAAAGAAATCTCTTTAACTGAGCTGTGCATGTCTAAAATAAGTTATTTACACGCTTACACTTCACTCGCAACATATGCTCTTATCATTCAGTTTAAATAAATATAAATTTTTTGTCAGGTTTTAGCAGACACTCTGACATTCAAGAGTCAATGTGGCTGCAACTTAGTGCAATGTTGCTCAACTTCAAAAGCCATATATAAAAAAAAAAAAATTAATTCTCACAATTTTTTTTTAAAAGCCACTAAGGAAATCAACTAAATAAAAAATTAGTCAGTATTCATCAACTGATTTAGTTGGAAATAAAAAGCTATGGAAAGGAGTGTTTTTCTAACAACTACTCTGCATACTGTGCAATGAATGAGTGTCTTTTAACTGTCTGGAATATCATAAATGTGATATTCGGTCTTTTGTTACCTTGCTGTAAATTATTTTTCCTTTATTTCATTGATAACTTGAGGCAGACATTTGGCCATGATACTTGTATCTAACTCTCCAAGTCATTAATTATGAGCTGTATTTTATGTACATGGTTATTGGTGTGGCGAAGGCATGGAATGTGAAAAACAGATGCACAAAACAGTCTTTTAATACTTCTTATGTATTGTAATGTATTACTTAATGTTATGAATAATGGGGTTAAAGGGAGTGGGGTTATGTAATGTATTATTAAATATTATGAATAATGGGTTAAAGGGAGTGGGGTTATGTATAGAGGATATTTCATGTTTTTTGTCAAATATGATTTATATCTCATCTCGTGAAGTTTGCAATCATATCTCACAAGTCGCACTTGCGTGACTGGTGTGATATGATTGCAAACTTCATGAGATGAGATATAAATCATATTTGACAAAAAACATGACATTTTCTATTTACAGGGTTTCTCCCAGAGGGAAAAATGGGTATGGCACCATACCCAAATGTTTTTGCAGATTTTATTATTTTAAGTTGATCTTTTGACAAAATTAATCACTCTTATCATTACTGTATGATTTTCTTAACCCTAAATCTAAACCTAACCCATTTTCTTTCTGCGGGGAGGCCCCCTATCGCATTCAACACACATTGTAAAATTCAATTTCATAGTGCCATTTCCAAATATTTTCTTTCTGGCAGAAACACTGATTTATTATATAACTTTTGGAAATTTACCTTTATTTTTAAAATGCCAGCAGAAAAATAGTTCCAGCTTTCTTACAGTGAAGATAACACTTTCTACAGTGACGATAACACATTTTAGAGTGAAATAGTGAAATTTTCACTCTAAAATGTGTTATCGTCACTGAGTAACTGATAACACTTTTATTTCACTGATAGTTTAAGATATTTCGCTAAATGTAATATAATAAGATATATTACTTAATGTTATGAATAATGTGGTTAAAGGGAGTGGGGTTATGTAATGTATTACTTACTGTTATGACGAATGTGGTTAAAGGTTATGCAATGTATTACTAAATGTTATCAAGAATGTGGTTAAAGGAAGTGGGGTTATGTAATGTATCACTAAATCTTATGAAGAATGTGGTGCTAGTTCAGACTACAGGGTGTATACTACCAAATCAAATCCCATAGACGACAATAGCAACATATGTGGCTAAAACTCCTACCTTCTGCGTATCAGTCGACATAAACGCCACAGATATAAATACTATCACCCATCACACTTGAAGTGAATCAGAAAAAAATGGGGGTCAAGCTGCTCGTTTCTGACTACCCTAGTTCTGCATAAAATTCGACTACTTTTTTTTACAGGTACCCCATACATCTTTCAAGCACAAGGCTACTTGACACATTGGTACTAGATGAAATAAAATTGCATATTTTTTTTACCCAGATGAAACTATTATTTTTTACAACCAACACACTCACATTTATAACCAATCACAGGACTTGTGGTGTTCACTTCTCTATCAAAAGTTGGGTGCACCTCGAACTTTGATCCAGCCAGAAGTTATTTGGTTTAGTACTTGTCATGTCATAGGGTTTTATGTGCACATTCAGAACAAGCTGTTGTAGCGCACGCCTGTCGTGGGCACAAGATCCAGCCTTGGCCGGCTCCTCTGTCCATGACAGGAAAGGTGGGGGGGAGGGGAGAGGAGGGACCGCCTGCACTGCCGGATGCAAGGGAGCACCAGCAGCCCGATCAAATTGGTAGCAGGCGGGTGTGGGTGGTGGTGCTATGGAATTTGAATGGAGCAGTTAAATGCCAAAGAGAAAAGGGTGCGCAATTTTAATTGAGGGAATTTGGCACAATTTTGAACGGTTGGTCGAAAGGTAAATGGCCGAGCTAATATAGGTTTTGATATTAGTGAATCGAGAGTAGCTCGTTAATTTTTAGACCGTATAATGCCCCTTTATAATCCTCACCCCCTCAGAACTGTTCAGTAGTTATGTGGATCAGTTTATATTTTCACTGTCCCATACATGCCATACAAATCATCATTACTTTGTCATTCAATTTATTAAACTTAAAAAAATGAGGCAAGTGGAAACATGGCAAACAGATATGTGACTGGTACCTGATCTGTGACAAGCAAATCTTTTGAAACCCATTTGACTCTGTAAACCTAGTTAACTAATACTTTATCTCCATTCTGTCTCACACTGTCCAAAATCTGTGGTGTGGTATAACACTGTACTATTATACCAAGCTAAAGTGTGCAATATGTATTGTATCTTCTCCTTTTGGCATTTAAGATAGTGTCATGAATGTAAAACTATTTTGGCAACCTCTTTGTTTTTCTTCAAATCCTTGCCAAGTTCAAACTTTTCGTCTGCACTGAAGATAAGAGATAAACATATTCTTTCATTTGCCGTAACTTTGGAAGTATGTTTCAACTGAACTTGCATATAAAACAAGCCATTTGATAGTGCAAATATCACCAGTTAGAAACTGTCACCAAAATCAGTTGAAACAAAACAGCCAGTATTGTAACAGTATCTAAAAGTAGCTAAGTGAATCACCGCTGTCACTATGGTGCATTAATACACAAACAAAACAGCCAGTATTGTAACAGTATCTAAAAGTAGCTAAGTGAATCACCGCTGTCACTATGGTGCATTAATACACAAACAAAACAGCCAGTATTGTAACAGTATCTAAAAGTAGCTAAGTGAATCACCGCTGTCACTATGGTGCATTAATACACAAACAAAACAGCCAGTATTGTAACAGTATCTAAAAGTAGCTAAGTGAATCACCGCTGTCACTATGGTGCATTAATACACAAACAAAACAGCCAGTATTGTAACAGTATCTAAAAGTAGCTAAATGAATCACCGCTGTCACTATGGTGCATTAATACACAAACAAAACAGCCAGTATTGTAACAGTATCTAAAAGTAGCTAAATGAATCACCGCTGTCACTATGGTGCATTAATACACAAACAAAACAGCCAGTATTGTAACAGCATCTAAAAATAGCTAAATGAATCACCGCTGTCACTATGGTGCATTAATACACAAACAAAACAGCCAGTATTGTAACAGCATCTAAAAGTAGCTAAATGAATCACCGCTGTCACTATGGTGCATTAATACACAAACAAAACAGCCAGTATTGTAACAGCATCTAAAAGTAGCTAAATGAATCACCGCTGTCACTATGGTGCATTAATACACAAACAAAACAGCCAGTATTGTAACAGCATCTAAAAGTAGCTAAATGAATCACCGCTGTCACTATGGTGCATTAATACACAAACAAAACAGCCAGTATTGTAACAGTATCTAAAAGTAGCTAAATGAATCACCGCTGTCACTATGGTGCATTAATACACAAACAAAACAGCCAGTATTGTAACAGTATCTAAAAGTAGCTAAGTGAATCACCGCTGTCACTATGGTGCATTAATACACAAACAAAACAGCCAGTATTGTAACAGTATCTAAAAGTAGCTAAGTGAATCACCGCTGTCACTATGGTGCATTAATACACAAACAAAACAGCCAGTATTGTAACAGTATCTAAAAGTAGCTAAATGAATCACCGCTGTCACTATGGTGCATTAATACACAAACAAAACAGCCAGTATTGTAACAGTACACAAACAAAACATCAGTATCTAAAAGTAGCTAGCTAAATGAATCACCGCTGTCACTATGGTGCATTAATACACAAACAAAACAGCCAGTATTGTAACAGTATCTAAAAGTAGCTAAATGAATCACCGCTGTCACTATGGTGCATTAATACACAAACAAAACAGCCAGTATTGTAACAGCATCTAAAAATAGCTAAATGAATCACCGCTGTCACTATGGTGCATTAATACACAAACAAAACAGCCAGTATTGTAACAGCATCTAAAAGTAGCTAAATGAATCACCGCTGTCACTATGGTGCATTAATACACAAACAAAACAGCCAGTATTGTAACAGCATCTAAAAGTAGCTAAATGAATCACCGCTGTCACTATGGTGCATTAATACACAAACAAAACAGCCAGTATTGTAACAGTATCTAAAAGTAGCTAAATGAATCACCGCTGTCACTAATGGTGCATTAATACACAAACAAAACAGCCAGTATTGTAACAGCATCTAAAAGTAGCTAAATGAATCACCGCTGTCACTATGGTGCATTAATACACAAACAAAACAGCCAGTATTGTAACAGTATCTAAAAGTAACTAAGTGAATCACCGCTGTCACTA
This sequence comes from Gigantopelta aegis, assembly GCF_016097555.1. Lineage (NCBI taxonomy): Eukaryota > Metazoa > Mollusca > Gastropoda > Neomphalida > Peltospiridae > Gigantopelta > Gigantopelta aegis. The sequence continues at coordinate 55,609,665 of NC_054701.1, forward strand.
TGGTGCATTAATACACAAACAAAACAGCCAGTATTGTAACAATATCTAAAAGTAGCTAAATGAATCACCGCTGTCACTATGGTGCATTAATACACAAACAAAACAGCCAGTATTGTAACAGTATCTAAACGTAACTAAGTGAATCACCGCTGTCACTATGGTGCATTAATACACAAACAAAACAGCCAGTATTGTAACAGTATCTAAAAGTAGCTAAATGAATCACCGCTGTCACTATGGTGCATTAATACACAAACAAAACAGCCAGTATTGTAACAGTATCTAAAAGTAACTAAGTGAATCACCGCTGTCACTATGGTGCATTAATACACAAACATTTAAACAAATGATCGGAAATGGATTATGAATACTAAAAAGAAAGACAAAAATGAAAGTTTAAATTAGTAGTGGCACTGGATTTACATAATATCTTAAACATGATTCTAGGATAAAAATTAAAGGCTATCAAATAAAGACACAGCAAAACCCAGTGAACTTTAGTAATAATATTAATGATTTGGAATGATTCTGACCAATTACTCATCGAGATACATGTATTAATTCAGCTTTATGGCATTGGTAAACATAAAAATATACACCTGGACATTCATTAAGCACCACTTGAATTGTATTGCAGCCAAAAAGAAGGCTGAAAGTATTTGTTTGTGCTGATTTTATTTGTTTCTGTATTTATGGGTATTTACTGAGATTGCATGAATATGTTGCATTTAAGAAGAATATCTGTGTGATTTCAGCTCCATAGTTAACTGCCACACATTTTCATGCATATTTAGAGTTTCCATCTTGTTCCCTCGAATACATTAAATATTGATGTAATTAATGACAATATTACTTGCTTTTTCAATATCCTCTGTATACAGAAAACATTAATTTCAGTGTTTGGTATCCATGAAATGTTCTCAGTTACTTGTGAAGTACAAGTTACATGGTCAACACAAGGAGGTGCTTAATAAATTTCCAGGTGTATTTTTTCAGAGAGAGAAACAAAACGTTTCATAAAGTGTGTGATAAAGGCATCTCTTAGCATGTGTCAGTGATAACATAAAATAATCTGCAACTGATGACCATTAATAGTTAAAGCCGCACACCCTAGTTCCATCCAGCGAAAATAAATTATAATTTGGTTAATCTACAAACCTGTAACACACTTAGATCACGTTTTTATCAAATGGACTGAAAAAGCAGGTTTTATATCGATAAATACCATGGGAATCCCCATGTCCCAATTGCTTGAAATAATTTTGAAAGTTAGTATTCTGATGTCACCGGTAGAAGCACAACAATGCCTACGTCACGACAAATTTCACAGACTTGGGGTGCGTTCATTTCACCTCTCCTGGACATGTTCCAACTGTTCTGTCTGGTTGTATCCCCTCTCCAGATATCGTAAGACTTAGCAAAATTATTGGTTTTAAGGGTTTGTAACGTTTTGTATTGAGACACTTACTTGTCTGAACTTTATTGTTACTGAAAATGTTCACGAACTGTGAAGAAAAATCTCACAAATGAACAACAAATCGGATGTTGATTGCGCGAACCTTGCACGAGAAAACAAACCGAACCAAAATGATAACGGTCAAGTGATATACCAACGTCTGTGACATTAAAAATAGATTGGACCTCGCTTGCTTAACGGTTTTTTCTCGACAACACGTTTTGTGAAAAAATGCAAAAAATGCATTTCGTGGTTTTACAAACATCAGGGTTACCAAAAAGCACTTCAGGTGAATGGAAATGTGTATTCTAAATAATAAAATGTAAGTAAAGTGCAATTTTATTTGTGAAAAATGGGGTTTAATAGTGAAACAAATAAACGTAACTAGGGTGTGTCCCTTTAATAACATTTATACATTTAAAAGATCCAAAACTGATCTGAACATAAGCAAGCACTAATGTCATCACTTAGCTGGTGAAATTCCATTCTAAAATATCAAAAAAAGAAAGAAAGAAAGAAAAAAAGTTTTGAATCTGCTAAAAAATATATTATATGCAATGTTGCCAGCATGGAATGTAAAAATATACACAAATGTTTTTCAGTGTGAAGCATGGAGACAGTCTTGATTGCATAACCTGTGGTTGATCACACAAACAGCTGGTGCAGTTACAGGGCTTTCTGTCCGATGCCCATCCACTGGACATGGGATAGACATGCCTGGACCTCTTTTGGATATAGGCATGCAAATAAAGTAACAATAACAGTACTGGTAACAGTTGCAGGGGTTTAGACACAAGGTGGATGCATGCTCAGTCTCCATGTGGTTAAGAGATAAATAAAGTATATATATGTATTGCTTTTGTAATGAATAATATTAATACATGTATAATATTTATGAGGACATTGTTTTTTTTTAAACTCCAGTTTGATCATAGAAACTCTGCAACATCTATGCATAGGTGTCTCTACATAATGACCTTGGAACTAAAGCTACCCCCACTTTGAGTAAAACTGGATTTGCCCTGACAAAAGTGCAATGTGAATAATTCATCCTCTACCAACTGTTTGGGAGACAACATCAGGGAAGTAATCAGCATGCATTTCCTTGTCTAAATATAGCTTGGAATTTTGCTTGTATCACAGTAGCAGACTGGAGGGGTCCTCACTGGGTGAGATGTAACATGAACCGAGGAATGCTGTGAGCAGACGCACTGGCATGGTGTAGTGCACAACAACACTTTTAACACTTTGGTGCACACACTAGTCAGACTGTATTACGGTAAATGTAGCCTTTATTCTTCAAACACTCACAAACTGTAGACCAGTTATAGAGATAGAAACACTATATTATGTATAAATGGTTTGTGCATTACTATTAGTATTACATAATTTTAGCACATCATTACATTAGTATATTATACAGACAAAATGAGAAGTAAATTTTCAGGACATTTTATTTATGTAGCATTCATGTTAATTTGTGTATAAGAATTGTTTCTTCACATTTAACATTTTTATTACAGGTTTTGGCACAGTAAATTCCCCAAAGCTCATGTAACCATATAATAAACATGCCTGAAGATACGTCATCACACAACCAATACCCCCCACCCCCTTACAGGTCAGTAACATCTTGTCTCTAAGTCAAGACAGGTAAATCTATTCAAAGACTTTGTTAATGCTTATACATGATTTTAAAGGTACAACGTCCTCTAGAAATATTGTCTAGTATTAATTTCTGTACACTTGGCATGTCTTAATAGGACCATTTTGTATGTGTCAGAATTTTTATAATTCTAGAAAACATGATGTGTGATGATTCAGCATATACTTCAAATGATTATGAATATTGTGGTTTAAGTTGTGGATTAAATGCATGATATTCGCAGGTTAATATACACAAGTTGCATGTTAACTTGTTTCCAAACACCAGCTTAATTCCCATTGCTTACACTGCATGTTAACTTGTTTCCAAAGACCAGCTTAATTCCCATTGCTTACATCGCATGTTAACTTGTTTCCAAACACCAGCTTAATTCCCATTGCTTACACCGCATGTTAACTTGTTTCCAAACACCAGCTTAATTCCCATTGCTTACAGTGCATGTTAACTTGTTACCAAACACCAGCTTAATTCCCATTGCTTACAGTGCATGTTAACTTGTTTCCAAACACCAGCTTAATTCCGATTGCTTACAGTGCATGTTAACTTGTTTCCAAACACCAGCTTAATTCCCATTGCTTACAGTGCATGTTAACTTGTTTCCAAAGACCAGCTTAATTCCCATTGCTTACACCGCATGTTAACTTGTTTCCAAAGACCAGCTTAATTCCCATTGCTTGCACCACATGTTAACTTGTTTCCAAAGACCAGCTTAATTCCCATTGCTTACACCACATGTTAACTTGTTTCCAAAGACCAGCTTAATTCCCATTGCTTACACCACATGTTAACTTGTTTCCAAAGACCAGCTTAATTCCCATTGCTTACACCGCATGTTAACTTGTTTCCAAAGACCAGCTTAATTCCCATTGCTTACAGTGCATGTTAACTTGTTTCCAAAGACCAGCTTAATTCTCATTGCTTACACCGCATGTTAACTTGTTTCCAAACACCAGCTTAATTCCCATTGCTTACACCGCATGTTAACTTGTTTCCAAACACCAGCTTAATTCCCATTGCTTACAGTGCATGTTAACTTGTTTCCAAAGACCAGCTTAATTCCCATTGCTTACACCACATGTTAACTTGTTTCCAAAGACCAGCTTAATTCCCATTGCTTACACTGCATGTTAACTTGTTTCCAAAGACCAGCTTAATTCCCATTGCTTACACCGCATGTTAACTTGTTTCCAAAGACCAGCTTAATTCCCATTGCTTACACCACATGTTAACTTGTTTCCAAAGACCAGCTTAATTCCCATTGCTTACACCACATGTTAACTTGTTTCCAAAGACCAGCTTAATTCCCATTGCTTACACTGCATGTTAACTTGTTTCCAAAGACCAGCTTAATTCCCATTGCTTACACCGCATGTTAACTTGTTTCCAAACACCAGCTTAATTCCCATTGCTTACACCGCATGTTAACTTGTTTCCAAAGACCAGCTTAATTCCCATTGCTTGCACCACATGTTAACTTGTTTCCAAAGACCAGCTTAATTCCCATTGCTTACACTGCATGTTAACTTGTTTCCAAAGACCAGCTTAATTCCCATTGCTTACACCGCATGTTAACTTGTTTCCAAAGACCAGCTTAATTCCCATTGCTTACACCACATGTTAACTTGTTTCCAAAGACCAGCTTAATTCCCATTGCTTACACCACATGTTAACTTGTTTCCAAAGACCAGCTTAATTCCCATTGCTTACACCGCATGTTAACTTGTTTCCAAACACCAGCTTAATTCCCATTGCTTACACCGCATGTTAACTTGTTTCCAAACACCAGCTTAATTCCCATTGCTTACACCACATGTTAACTTGTTTCCAAAGACCAGCTTAATTCCCATTGCTTACACCACATGTTAACTTGTTTCCAAAGACCAGCTTAATTCCCATTTCCAGTGCATGTTAACTTGTTTCCAACACCAGCTTAATTCCCATTGCTTACATGCATGTTAACTTGTTTCCAAAGACCAGCTTAATTCCCATTGCTTACACCGCATGTTAACTTGTTTCCAAAGACCAGCTTAATTCCCATTGCTTACACCGCATGTTAACTTGTTTCCAAAGACCAGCTTAATTCCCATTGCTTACACCGCATGTTAACTTGTTTCCAAAGACCAGCTTAATTCCCATTGCTTACACCGCATGTTAACTTGTTTCCAAAGACCAGCTTAATTCCCATTGCTTACAGTGCATGTTAACTTGTTTCCAAAGACCAGCTTAATTCCCATTGCTTACACCGCATGTTAACTTGTTTCCAAACACCAGCTTAATTCCCATTGCTTACACCGCATGTTAACTTGTTTCCAAAGACCAGCTTAATTCCCATTGCTTACACCACATGTTAACTTGTTTCCAAAGACCAGCTTAATTCCCATTGCTTACACCGCATGTTAACTTGTTTCCAAAGACCAGCTTAATTCCCATTGCTTACACCACATGTTAACTTGTTTCCAAAGACCAGCTTAATTCCCATTGCTTACACCACATGTTAACTTGTTTCCAAAGACCAGCTTAATTCCCATTGCTTACACCGCATGTTAACTTGTTTCCAAAGACCAGCTTAATTCCCATTGCTTACACCGCATGTTAACTTGTTTCCAAACACCAGCTTAATTCCCATTGCTTACACCGCATGTTAACTTGTTTCCAAAGACCAGCTTAATTCCCATTGCTTACACTGCATGTTAACTTGTTTCCAAACACCAGCTTAATTCCCATTGCTTACAGTGCATGTTAACTTGTTTCCAAAGACCAGCTTAATTCCCATTGCTTACACCGCATGTTAACTTGTTTCCAAAGACCAGCTTAATTCCCATTGCTTACACCGCATGTTAACTTGTTTCCAAAGACCAGCTTAATTCCCATTGCTTACAGTGCATGTTAACTTGTTTCCAAAGACCAGCTTAATTCCCATTGCTTACACCACATGTTAACTTGTTTCCAAAGACCAGCTTAATTCCCATTGCTTACACCGCATGTTAACTTGTTTCCAAAGACCAGCTTAATTCCCATTGCTTACACCGCATGTTAACTTGTTTCCAAAGACCAGCTTAATTCCCATTGCTTACACCGCATGTTAACTTGTTTCCAAAGACCAGCTTAATTCCCATTGCTTACACCACATGTTAACTTGTTTCCAAAGACCAGCTTAATTCCCATTGCTTACACCACATGTTAACTTGTTTCCAAAGACCAGCTTAATTCCCATTGCTTACAGTGCATGTTAACTTGTTTCCAAACACCAGCTTAATTCCCATTGCTTACACCGCATGTTAACTTGTTTCCAAAGACCAGCTTAATTCCCATTGCTTACACCACATGTTAACTGTTAACTTGTTTCCAAAGACCAGCTTAATTCCCATTGCTTACAGTGCATGTTAACTTGTTTCCAAAGACCAGCTTAATTCCCATTGCTTACACCGCATGTTAACTTGTTTCCAAACACCAGCTTAATTCCCATTGCTTACACCGCATGTTAACTTGTTTCCAAACACCAGCTTAATTCCCATTGCTTACAGTGCATGTTAACTTGTTTCCAAAGACCAGCTTAATTCCCATTGCTTACACCACATGTTAACTTGTTTCCAAAGACCAGCTTAATTCCCATTGCTTACAGTGCATGTTAACTTGTTTCCAAAGACCAGCTTAATTCCCATTGCTTACACCGCATGTTAACTTGTTTCCAAACACCAGCTTAATTCCCATTGCTTACAGTGCATGTTAACTTGTTTCCAAAGACCAGCTTAATTCCCATTGCTTACACCGCATGTTAACTTGTTTCCAAAGACCAGCTTAATTCCCATTGCTTACAGTGCATGTTAACTTGTTTCCAAAGACCAGCTTAATTCCCATTGCTTACACCGCATGTTAACTTGTTTCCAAACACCAGCTTAATTCCCATTGCTTACACCGCATGTTAACTTGTTTCCAAACACCAGCTTAATTCCCATTGCTTACACCGCATGTTAACTTGTTTCCAAAGACCAGCTTAATTCCCATTGCTTACACCGCATGTTAACTTGTTTCCAAAGACCAGCTTAATTCCCATTGCTTACACCGCATGTTAACTTGTTTCCAAACACCAGCTTAATTCCCATTGCTTACACCGCATGTTAACTTGTTTCCAAAGACCAGCTTAATTCCCATTGCTTACACCGCATGTTAACTTGTTTCCAAAGACCAGCTTAATTCCCATTGCTTACACCGCATGTTAACTTGTTTCCAAAGACCAGCTTAATTCCCATTGCTTACACCGCATGTTAACTTGTTTCCAAACACCAGCTTAATTCCCATTGCTTACACCGCATGTTAACTTGTTTCCAAAGACCAGCTTAATTCCCATTGCTTACACCGCATGTTAACTTGTTTCCAAAGACCAGCTTAATTCCCATTGCTTACAGTGCATGTTAACTTGTTTCCAAAGACCAGCTTAATTCCCATTGCTTACACCGCATGTTAACTTGTTTCCAAACACCAGCTTAATTCCCATTGCTTACAGTGCATGTTAACTTGTTTCCAAAGACCAGCTTAATTCCCATTGCTTACACCGCATGTTAACTTGTTTCCAAAGACCAGCTTAATTCCCATTGCTTACAGTGCATGTTAACTTGTTTCCAAAGACCAGCTTAATTCCCATTGCTTACACCGCATGTTAACTTGTTTCCAAAGACCAGCTTAATTCCCATTGCTTACACCGCATGTTAACTTGTTTCCAAAGACCAGCTTAATTCCCATTGCTTACACCGCATGTTAACTTGTTTCCAAACACCAGCTTAATTCCCATTGCTTACACCGCATGTTAACTTGTTTCCAAAGACCAGCTTAATTCCCATTGCTTACACCGCATGTTAACTTGTTTCCAAAGACCAGCTTAATTCCCAGCTTAATTCCCATTGCTTACACCGCATGTTAACTTGTTTCCAAAGACCAGCTTAATTCCCATTGCTTACACCGCATGTTAACTTGTTTCCAAAGACCAGCTTAATTCCCATTGCTTACACCACATGTTAACTTGTTTCCAAAGACCAGCTTAATTCCCATTGCTTACACTGCATGTTAACTTGTTTCCAAAGACCAGCTTAATTCCCATTGCTTACACCGCATGTTAACTTGTTTCCAAAGACCAGCTTAATTCCCATTGCTTACACCGCATGTTAACTTGTTTCCAAAGACCAGCTTAATTCCCATTGCTTACACCGCATGTTAACTTGTTTCCAAAGACCAGCTTAATTCCCATTGCTTACACCACATGTTAACTTGTTTCCAAAGACCAGCTTAATTCCCATTGCTTACACCGCATGTTAACTTGTTTCCAAAGACCAGCTTAATTCCCATTGCTTACACCACATGTTAACTTGTTTCCAAAGACCAGCTTAATTCCCATTGCTTACACCACATGTTAACTTGTTTCCAAAGACCAGCTTAATTCCCATTGCTTACACCGCATGTTAACTTGTTTCCAAAGACCAGCTTAATTCCCATTGCTTACACCGCATGTTAACTTGTTTCCAAAGACCAGCTTAATTCCCATTGCTTACACCGCATGTTAACTTGTTTCCAAACACCAGCTTAATTCCCATTGCTTACAGTGCATGTTAACTTGTTTCCAAAGACCAGCTTAATTCCCATTGCTTACACCGCATGTTAACTTGTTTCCAAAGACCAGCTTAATTCCCATTGCTTACACCGCATGTTAACTTGTTTCCAAAGACCAGC